>NW_024412395.1:60654522-60776224 GCF_014898765.1 Herpailurus yagouaroundi | reverse complement strand
GAGCCCAGCAAATGGGAGGCATCAGTAGATTAGAAGGTGGGAAGAAACAAAGGCATGAATATTTCTTTCAGTGTCTCCCTACTTCCCTGCAAAAATGGCAGTTACCACTTCTGTGCAGCAGCCCTTTTTCGTAGATCCAAAGTCTTCCTCCAAGCTCTAATTCCAGCACTCTGTCTCCTTGCATACTCAGCCCTAAGGGTGGTACAGCTTTCTGCTGATGCTAATCCCCAGGTGCTTCACAGTCCTTTAATGTTCCCACTAACCTGCCTGCGCTTCTCCAAACAGCCCCTAAGTTAAAGTCTTCATGATCAAACCTGATAGGGCCAACTAATTCACAGCTTGGGGAGAGCAGGACTATCCAGCAAAGGAGAGGCCTGTGAGGTGGAAGCAAGGAGGTTCAGGAACTAAAAGGCCAGGGGAGTTATGAATTGTCAATGTCAGTGATTTTCAGTTTGGTAAAATCTTCTCCTAAGAGATGTTTTAGAAACTTGTGGAAGTGATTTTTGTTCTCATGAGGAGGGTGCTACTGGCATTTACTGGGCAGGAACTGGAAATGCTAGAAGCACTCCTATATTCTGGATGGTCTCAATTCTCAAAGAACTACCCCATGTCCTGGCAAATTCTGAAATGCCTCGTTGGAGATTCACATAAGTGGGGGCAAAAAGAACCCCCCCAAACACAGTTTGGCCTAAGCTTAGACTCTATTTTAACATAAAGTATTTTTGGCACAGTTTTAATATGCAATTTACATTTTCAATAAATGCAAACACTAATCAAAGGAAGGTTGTATGAATTCATTTGGAAATTTACCAAAGTAATTTATCATTTCAGAAAAATTACGTATGGCAGCATGGTATTTAATTCTCCATTATAACATAGCCACTTCATCCTGTAATTCTGTATTTATTGCAAGATTACTATTTGCTTATGTCTTCTAGTACAAATGTTGAGCAGTCACATATTAAAGTACATATTATTATATTAGACACTATTTTTGTCATATTACAGTTAAGTAATTACATGGACTTCTTAACAATTGTATTTGTTGCTAGATGATATTATCTATGAAATTCACTTCAAAATAGTAAAGGGAACATAGGAATACATGTTATAAAACATACCAATATTTGTTAGGGGTGATATATTGGGTCTGACAGAGTTGAGAATAACTGATAAACATGGATCCAGAAATCAATGAGAAAGATGACAATTTACTGATAGAGAGCCAGGTGCTAAAAGTTTTCAATGAATGGTTAGGGCAATGGCTCTGAAACTGTCCTGCATCTTTAATCACCTGGGAGCTTCCTTCAGTCCTAATACTCAGGCTGGCCATGTCAGAATCTCTAAAGGTGGGGCCTAGGCATCAGCATTTTTGAGACCCCCCCCCCCCTTTAGTGAAGCCAAGTTTGAGAACACTAAATGAAAAGATCAGAAGAAAATTACAACAAGGAGGAACTGAAGATGGTCAAGTCTGATGGTGTGTCATTTAAAGAATCAGTGGTTTTTCAGAATTGGGGAAAAGAAAGAAATGGTCCAAAATGACAGTGGGGAGCACCTCTGAGCCTGAAGAAAAATATAGCCAACATTGAAAAGACTTCCAGTAAACTGGAACCCTCAGGAATCACAGGTTTCATTATGAAAAATAATTATAAATTAGAGGAATGCAGTAAAGCGGACATTTAAGGATGAGGTTGGGGATAAAGAGATGTCTGCTAAATTCTAGAGGCACAGTGGAAGTTCACAGAGTAGCTGAGGAAGGAGACAAGTTTGAATCATATTAGGGGAGGTATGGAGAATATGCTGATAAGGAGTTCCAGGAATGACCCGGGAGAGACAGATGGCACAGGTTATGGGATCTGTCCTGATGTTTTTAGAGTTAAGATGGGCAACCCTTCTAATTGTAGACCTTGCAGCAGTCAGTGCTCTGCCTAGGGCCCCTGGGATCCCACTTACCACTTTTGCTGCCCTGTCCCTAGTTTCTTTGCATTTTTGCTTATAACGGCTGGCAACTGCAACTCTCTTCAGAGGATTGCCCTAGAGCTAGTAGAGTCATCTGGCAGATCTGGAAATACTTGGACACTTATGCTCCCACCGGGAAGCCTTACCCTAACTATGGGTAAGGTACAGCAACATGAAACTCAGCTCCTTTGCCTTGTCAGGAAAAACTCTGGGATTTAATTTATATTTCAGAGTTTTCTTGTAGGCTCAAGCTGAAATAATCTTTCCTAATTTGTCTAAAATTGTCCCTTTGCTTTGGCTTCTTTCCCTTCCCTGTCCTGCTTTTCCCACTTCCTTATCAGTTTCTCCTTGCGAACAATTCAATAAATCACTTGCTTTTGAATTCTTGCTTGGGGTTCAGCTTCTGGGAAACTTGACCATGACAACTTATGGTGGACAAACAGCAGTACAGGTGAGCAGGAGCAGGAGGCACCCTGGGCGGGGGGGGGGGGGGGTCCCAAAACCCCAGCTGAGGACAATACCACTGTGCAAATGGGAGGCAGTTTTACTGCATACAATTGGAATCACTGAGATGACTAATTTTGACAGACCACAGAGTAGGTTTTTCCATAGGCCCTTGTAAAGAAAACAAAATCTTCAATTATAACTTCCAGGAACTCTAATGCCAATTTACAGAAGGATGTTTTCTACATCATTATTTGTCACTCAATATAATCAAATTCTGTTTAGAAACAAGCAACCACACAGGTTGCCAAAACAACACGGTGCTGTGTGAACCCATCTTCCTGCAGTTTAATTTCATGTAGACATAGACTTGAGAATACCTAGAAAAACAGAGGAAACTATATCCATCAGCTAATCTCCCTAAAATATTATTTAAAAAAAATTTTTTTTCAACGTTTATTTATTTTTGGGACAGAGAGAGACAGAGCATGAACAGGGGAGGGGCAGAGAGAGAGGGAGACACAGAATCGGAAACAGGCTCCAGGCTCTGAGCCATCAGCCCAGAGCCCGACGCGGGGCTCGAACTCCCGGACCGCGAGATCGTGACCTGGCTGAAGTCGGACGCCCAACCGACTGCGCCACCCAGGCGCCCCTAAAATATTATTTTAAAGTACAGTCAACCTGTGAGGTGGTTATGTCACTATAAACCCATCATTAAGTACAAAATAACATAAGTCAAAACTGTATTTAATACACCTAATCTCCTGAACAGCATAGCTTAGCCTAGCGTACCTTAAATATGCTTAGAACTCTTTACATTAGCCTATAGCTAAGCAGAATCACCTAACACAAAGTCTATTTTATAATAAAATGTCGAATGCCTTGGCCATTTGTTGAATACTGCATGGAAAGTGACAAACAGAATTGTTGTGTGGGCAGAGAATGTTTGTAAATGTGTTGGTAATTTACCTCCATGCTTGCGTGGCTGACTGGGAGCCGTGGCTGCCACCACTCAGAATCACAAGAGAGTATTGTACTGCATATTGACAGCCTAGGAAAAAAATAGAAACTCAAAATTCAAACTATGGTTTCTACTGAATGTGTCTCACTTTCACACCAACATTAGTCAGGAAGTCGTAAAGTGAGCTACCATGTTGGGGATTATCTGTAGTTAAGTTTTTGGTAAATATTGAGCATTAGCAAGTTCAAAGTTATTTTTTTTTCCTGATTAGCATTCAAAATCAAATCCAAGTTGCTGGTTTAGTGAAGAGCAACATACTTTAAGTGTCAGTTAAGGTGATACTATAGTCTATAATTATCAGACATTATAAGGTGGGCAAAAATGATGAAGCATAGGTGATGAGAATTAATGCATCTACCTGACCTCTGTTTCTTGTCTTCTCCAATATTCAATATTTTGGAGTTAAGAGTTCAAACACTGTATGAAAAAAAAAGGTTGTTTCTACTTAAAACCAAAGCCCCAGAATTATAGCAACAAGAACTGAGACTTTCACAACCACCACTTCATATTAGGAAATGTACAGGCTTTGCTTCCTCTCTCAGAAGTCCCCTTTAAGTTCCAAAGGGAAGGAAAAAGGAGAAAATATTTTCAAACTAAGATTAATAAGTGGAAAAATTCAAGAGATAATGGATACAAGTGATTATATAAACATTCTCCTTTTAGGGAACATCTTGAGAAATTGAGTGATGGTCATAATGTGTAATTTTTCATCAATAGATTCATCTAAGCTTAATACCAACACAATACTGACTTTTTATTACCAGCATGGTAATATCAAGATGTGATGATGACAATAACTGAAGTCATTGAGTTATTTTCCTCTCTCTTCTAGTGGGAAGACACATCCAACACTCAAAGCCAGCAAATCTATTTAAGTGTACAAGTGTACCTTGCAAGGTTGCCAAATCTTAAGCTCTCTTAAGTTCTTTCTTCCAGAGGCAACCCACTGACATGAGAGGACCCTAACAGCAGGGTAATGAAGAGTGGATTACTCTCTGTAGACTTGAGGGTGGGGAGGAAAAATCCCATTGTGGAGGTGGGGGGAGGGATGTCTCAGTAAGAGTATTAACCCACAGAACTGCACTGGAGGAAGTTCCCTATGGAGCATCCAGAAAATAATAAAGTTCCTGTAGGAGAAAATCAGTATTTGGCAACCAACTGCAGAGCCACAGTTAGATGAGAGAGCAACAATCCTCAGATGAGGAAGATCATTCACTACCACAACAGTAATTCCAATATTCAGAACTTCTCCTTCCTTGCTCCTCTCTACCTACCTCAACACACACACACACACACACACACACACACACACACACACACACGATAAGCAGGTACAGATGCATGGAAGGAGAATCAGTCTGCCATCCTTCCCACTGAGTAATCTCAGAAGCCAGCGTGACCTGAATGCTGAGGTTTTGGACAATTTTCAGTAACAAAATAAATACATAATTTGTTCCCCAAAGTAAACAGAAGTGATTAAAAATGGTACTTGCTGTCAATTTTATATTATCTCAATCCATTGGAATTTGTCAGCTAATATCTGTTATCAGTGATAATAGAAAAAAACTGCCCTGTTTTTACCATGTTGCTGAGTTGTAACCTTGCATTTCTATAAGGGTCTGACCTCCATCGTTAACCAGGACTTCCATCAGATTGACCTTTAATCCATTCAAATATTTATTAAAGGAAAAAAGTTGTGTAGTAGAAAGAACTATACTGGCCTAAGTATCAGTCTGGTTCTATCATGTACCAACTTCAGGATTTCAGGAAAGCTTCTCCTTTAACATCTCTGAGTCCTAGTTTTCTAGAATTTAAAAAGGGGCCCATAATGGGGCACCTGGGTGGCTCAGTTGATTAAGCATCCGACTTCGGCTCAGGTCGTGATCTCACGGTTCATGGGTTCAAGCCCTGCGTTGGGCTCTGTGCTGACAGCTCAGAGCCTGGAGCCTTCTTGGGATTCTGTGTCTCCCCCTCTCTCTGCCCGTCCCCTGCTTGCATTCTGTCTCTCTCTCTCTCTCTCAAAATAAATAAACGTTAAAAGGGGGGGGGAGGGCATAGTATTTATCTATATAGTAAACACTCAAGCTCAACAATGTTTGTTTTCATTCCACTCATATCCTCAACCTCTAGACCAATCTTAAATAGTATTTTTTTCAAACAGTGGACATTAATTAATTGCATTAATTTCTATGGTGTTATCTTTTTAGTCAATGAGTTATTTCCTTTTTAATTCTGCTAAGGAAGTGAACAGATATTTTCCCTTTAGGATTTTTTGTTCTTGTTGTTTCACATCTTTAAACGATGCTTAACATTTGGGCAGCTATTGTCTATAAATCTAGAGTGTGTGTGAATTTAGAGCCCCAATTCACCTTAGCTTGTTAAATCTGTGCCTTAACAGCTTTCGCGGAGCAGGAATACCAACATGACTGAGTTGTATGCCTTCCCTGTGTGCATATTTGTTTTCCTTCATTGTTATTTGAGTTAGTACTTTTAATTTTTTTAAGACAACAGTATGTTTGCATTTGGCCTAGTTCAGCCATAATAAATTCTTGCTCTATCCCATGACAGGTTTTCCTAGGCTGCCATGTAAGTGTCCTGTATCCTGTCAAATTTGCTATTTAAATATTTGGATTTTTCTTCTTACTTTCTTATGGCTTATCTTCCTTCTACTTTATGGTGATGATTGTATTCTGACCCTCAAAGGCTCTAATTTGCATGCCTCTAGTAACCAATTTATAGTTAGCTGCTGTAATAGTCCATAACAGTGCCTGCAGTCTTTAAAATAGTTCCCTGTAGCAAATCATATCTATAAACATTTTACAGGAAGGGTAAGTCAACATGTTTAAACGGGCTGCCTCAAAAAGGACCTGTATAATTTATGGAGTAGAATGGAAATATTGCTACTTGAAGCATTTTCTCATTCCACTAAACCTCTAGTGTGGCTTCAATGTTCAGTGACTGGAAGAGGAAATAAATGTCCAGATATTCTTCTGGAATCTATTTCTTTTTCCATCTTTCCATGAGTATAAATAGCTCTGGACCACATCTCTTGAAATTCTCCTTCAATTTCCCTTGACCTTGGGCAAATTATATCAGTAACTTACCTCTGTGCCTCAGTCTCCTCATCCGTAAAATGAAGATAATAGCAATCTCTTTCCTAAGGTTGTTGAGAGGAGTACATGGTTTATATGTAAAATGTGCTTCAAGAACCTCTGGCCTTCAGTAGGCACTCAACAAGTGTTAGTTATAATTTTTACTCCTTCAATCACCTGTTCAGTGCCTTCTTCATCTCTACCAGACTCCGTCAAGCTAACAAGGCAAAGGAAGATGGGGCACCAAAGCCAAGGAGAAAGAGAAGTCCTGTTCTTGGACTCATACATTTTGGGTTGACTATCACTTCAGGGAAGACTTTGAATCGTTTGTTCCAGTCCAATGTTTTCCATGCAGCACCTTCCTGTCCCCTGCTGTCCTGTAGATTCCTATATATCTCTTGAATCTTACTTCAGTGAATAAGACCACAAATGAAATATTCTTGTTTTACTTTCAGTTTATTATCACTGACACAAGGAACAAGCAATAAGTCCGGAGGAATCAGAGCTAAAAGAAAGCAAGCTGTGGACACGTAAAGATAATAATGACAATGAAAAAGCAAGTTCTAGTAGCAGACTGTCCTCACGTTTCCGATGTTCAGTTTCCTATATCCTTCCTTCAGAAATAACCCTGGGAACAGCTGAGAGGTTGATCAGAAAGCCAAACAGACGTTCTGGCTCCACAGAGGAGATTATGTTCTGGTCATTGAGAGAGCAGCATACGATTTTCAGTGTAATCAACACAAATTGAAAAACTATTTCCCTAGATCTAACCTATTCAATAATACTTACTGAATACCCACTATGTGGGTATGTGCACTGAGGTATGAAATGATAAATAAAACACAGTAGTCTGTCTTCAAGTAGCTCATGACCTAGTAGGAGAAATTAAGTATACAAATAGCCATAAGGAGAAAATATTAAGTTCTGTAGGCAACAAATAAATAAGGATCTCTGAAGCAAAAACTGAAAAGTGTAGTCAGTTCCCATGAACTGTTGAGAGATACTTGACATTCAAATAAAAGTTGACTAAGTGCCTGGTCAGATCAAGGCTCTGTCCTGGATTCTACATTAGGTGCAAAGGTCAAGAGGTAACCTATAATCTTATCGGGGATGTAAGACATACAGACACACAACGATGTAAAAAGCTGAATGTTAAAAGGCACGTGGGAACACAGAGCAGAAAGTACTTCTCAGCAGACCCACACAGGTGACATGGGTGGAGGTGGCTGTCTCCCTCGTCCAAGCCCACTCCAGGTCTCAGGTGGGCTACAGCAATCGCTCTGCGGGGATCTTGCTTCTGCTCTTTCCTCCAGCAACCTTGCCTTCCTCACACTTTGCCCAGAATGACTTTAAAACGTAAAAAGCAGATCATGGTTCTTCCTTGTCTATGGCCCTTCAAAGGCCTCTTACTGGCCTTGGCATCAAAACCAGACACTTTGTCACAGCCTAAAGCTCTGGGCCCCACTACTTTTGTAGCTGGGCCCCACTCAGCTCACAACACTTGCCCACTCCACTGTATTTGCGCTGGCTCTTTGCTGGTCCTTGGCCATATCAAGCATGTTCCCTTCTCAGAATCTTTGTACTTACAGCCCCCTCTTCCCTGGACTCTCTTCACACTCTCAACATGGGTCATACCTGGATCCTAGCCTTGCCTCTTGAGAACCCCTGCTCCTGTCCTCCAACACAGTAGCCAGTGGCTGCCAGTGTTACTTCCTGTGCCTGAGTCATTCTCTTGATACTCTGCCTGCTTTTCAGGTGTGGTGGGACTGGTGGGAGATCTCCCTTTACTATCTCTTGAATAGATCTCAGAGCAGGCGTCTTAAGTCGCTTGTAGGGGGCAAAGTAGCCCAATGAACCATTGCTGGGGCAGTGAATTAGATAATGTCTTGGTCTGTGTGGTGACATAAGTGTCAGTATGAAACCTATACTCCACTTCCAATGCTTTAGTCGTTTCCTTTGAGACCTCAATCAAGTTACTTAACCTCTCTGTGTCTTTCTATCTCCATTCGGAATGTCCCCTATGTCACTCCTAGGTCCAAACTTCTTTCCTCTATTCCTCCACTTATTCATCCCACACATACTTACTGAGGACCTGCTTTATACGTGGTGCTGTGCTACCCCCAAGGGCTAACCTGTGAATAAGACACATACCATATGTGCATTTAGGAGCTTAAACTTGAGCACAGGAGACAGACACCAGGCAGTTTTATCCCATGTGCTAATGGAATAACAATCTCCCTCTCAAACCCCTACTTGGGTTTTCACACATGGGAGAAGATAAATACTTGGATTTTTCCAGATCCTATTACAGAAACCAGTGGAAAAGAGCACCCTTCCCAGAAATTCAAATTGGAAAGGTACAGGAAAACTGTCATTTCAAAGCATCCCATAGTTGGTTATTTTGCTGGTTTGTTTTTCCTAAGAGTAGATGGTGGCTTGTTGTTTGAAAAGGCACAATCATGGGCTCTGCTTTTTCTGTACTTCTTATGTGATGATAAACTTCTAAGCAAATCTAAAAGCAGGAGAGTAAACGAAGGAAAAGTGTCATTTATCTGCACAAACTGTCATCTCCACTGAGGAGAGGGTAAGCTGTACAGATTAAGTTAGATTTAGGGAAAAGTTTTTATTCCTTAATATGGATCTAAGCTAAGTCTATAAGAATTATTGCTTTCCCTGGAGAGTGTGCGTATGTGTGTGTGTGTGTGAGTGTTTGTGTAAAGTGTTCCAAGAGTTTCTTCCAAGAGATTTAAAAAAGAAAAAGGAAACATGCCTTCACTTCATAGGAGTGAAAAGTCTGCTAAAGTTGGCTACCCTGACATGAAAACACCTCTCTAGGTGGTCTTATAGAATGCCCCCATGCTTTTATTTCAGACAAAACTCAGATTTTAGGAAACATTCCAGTATGGTTAGTTGCATGCCTTCACTAACCCTTGTAGACAGAGAGGCAAGAATTACAAAGCAAGATCAGCACTTCTGAGGAAACAGTCGAACAAATAAATAAAAATTTGTCCAAGGATAGTCTGAAGAGAAGATTTTACTCTCCGAGGTACAGAAGGCAGACCTCAAGACTGGGAAAGAGGCAGGAGTTAAGGTCGCCCATCAGGAGAACCTATAAGAAATTCTTTCCCTTGAACTTCTGGAATAGTGACATTTCACAAATAGTTTTAAAATGTTTCTCTCCCACAGTATAGCTTTCTCTGGTAATCCCTGACTCTTCAGTAGAGTGAGCTACACATGGACAGCCTTGTGTTAGTAGGATTGTGAGTAATTAGGTTCAAGTTCAGTGAAGAGAATGGTTCCCTTTCTCACATCACTTCCTGCTGAACTAGCAGCAAGTACTGAAGGAGACCATGGTCCCAGCATCACATAAAGGGAGGTAAAGCAAGTAATATTCAAGACATTCATTTCTGAGAGTACAAAGGAGGAGATCTTGATGTGGTGATGTCAATGCCAAGTTAGTAGACTCTAAATGGCCAGAAGCCAAATAGTCCTTTTTTGTTGTTGTTGTTGTTCCAAATTTACTAAAGGAAAGAAATTCTTAAGAAGGTGAAGCTGAAAGGGGCACCTGGCACGACACTGCAGTCGGTTCAGCATCTGACTTCAGCTCATGTCATGATCTCGCAGTTCATGAGTTTGAGCCCCATGTCGGGCTCTGTGCTGACAGCACAGAGCCTGGAGCCTGTTTCGGATTCTGTGTCTCCCCTCTCTCTGTGCCCCTCCCCTGCTCATGCTCTGTCTCTCTCTGTCTCTCAAAAATGAATAAACATTAAATATTTTTTTTAAAAAAGGTGAAGCTGAAATTGAGGAACTAAGCAAACACAAAATCACAACTGTGGTGGGTATTCCCTGAGAAAGCCCAAGACACTAAAAGATAAAAGAATGGAGAAACTAACTTAATTCTCAAGTTCTGAAGACTGAGTAGGATTTATCAAGCTAAAGGGGAGCATGCCAAGAAAAGCATCTGTGGAAAGAAGAGGGAAGTGAATGCTGACAAGGGTTCATAGAACTGAAAGAAAGCCTGAATGGCCAAATCACTCACCCTGAGACAGAATGAGACTGGGACTGGATCCTGCAGGGACTTAGGAGGCAGTTTTAAAATGTTGAATTTTATCGTAATACAAGAAGGTTAGGCATTTCCTCCAGGTCCCCAAGTGCTGTTAACTGTAGAAAGAAGTGAATTAGTGTTCTGGCTTACAAGAGAAGGAAAGTGACGAGAAAGAGTTTATTGGAACTTGTATATTCCAAGGATGGTCATGAAGGTTGATAGGTTTGATAAGCTGAGAGAACAGAACAGGGTTTCCAAACAAGAAAAAATGGAACACGCATAGCTCAGAAGAGGAGAATTATCAGTTTTCATAACAGGGAGTAGCTAAGTCTATCCGCTAAAAAAGAAGTCACAATATTCTCCCCCCCCCCATATGAAATTATTGTTTCTACTTGCAAAATATCATGATTGTATTTTTTTTCTTTCCAATGACGTGTAATTAAGTATTTAAGACAAGATGAGCTCTGATTTTCTTTGGCAACTAGACTGTAGGATAATTTCTAGCGTTATCATTCAGCCATTGAAATCTTTCATGTTAAAAGTTTATTCATTAATCTACAATAATTTATTCAAGGAACTAGGGTTAGATATTTTCCTTCTTAACTATTTCTACACTATAGGAGTATACACACAATCAAGGAACAAACCATAATTCCTGATTTCCTGCCCACTCCTCCTAGGTTAAGGGACCACCCAGTTTTTAAGAGTAATTTGAAGTGGTATTTGTGAAGTCATACTTTTTTTTCTAGATGAATTTTATTCAGAAAAATAAATCTCTTAGTTGGGATCTTTTGAGCTGCAAATGACATAAGAAGTAACTATAAATCAGGGCGCCCGGGTGGCTCAGTTGGTTAAGTGTCTGACTTGATTTCGCCTCAGGTCACGATCTCACAGTTTGAGAGTTGAGGCCCACTTTGGGCTCTGCACTGACAGTGTGCAGCCTGCTTGTGATTCTCTCTCTGCCCCTCCCCTGCTTGTGCTCTCTCTAAAAAATAAATAAATAAACATTAAAAAAAAGAAGTAACTATAAGTTATTTAGTTAATAATAGGTACGCAATTGTGCGAAACAAGGCAGGTGGTTTCAGGACTGAAAGTCACAGGCACAATGGTCTGAGCAAGGGCCTGGGTGTGCTCTACCTTTCTGCTTGGCCATGCCCAGTATGTCAGAGATGTCTTCCTTGTGGTTTAAGGTGGTGGTAGCAGCTCCCAATGTCACATACAGACACATTGGCATCTATCCTACACAAAGATGACTTTTCTCTTATAAAGCCTTTTTATTGGGAAGAAAAAGTCTCCCCAAAACTCTCTGATGGAAATCTTCCCCTCGGGCCTCATTGGCCACATCTTGGTCACATGTATGTGCGTAATGTGATCACTGGAAAGATGAGACCAATGACGATTTATGCCTTGAGATTTATGCATTAAGAGTTGCATCTTTCCTGAGCAGAGCGGAAGGTGGATGCTAGAGTAAAACTGGAAATCTCCTTGAAGAGTAGAAAAAGAGGAAGACAAGAAAGGGCAGGAAAAGGTGTAGAGAATGAATAATTCTGAAATTAGAGGGCCTGTTTAAAGAACTGAGAGCAGTACTTTAAGAAAACCAATGGCAGTGTGCTCTATATTGTTGGCCTGAAGGGGCAGAGTGGTTACCCAGACCCAGAAGGAGGAGGTTATGTTTTAAAGCCTTCTATAAAGCCAGCCAGAGGCAAACTCACAATGAAGAAGCCCAGGAGACCATCTGGACTCTCCTCATCTCTTGTTGAGGTTCCCCATTGGCCAATCTTGCCTGGAAGCCAGAAGGCAAGTAGTTCATCTAGCAATGTCTCTTGTGGCAGGATGAGGGGAAGAGTGGAGAGCTGATTTGCAGGTGCAAATATATAGCACAATCGAAGTAGCCATTCATTAACTCCATCCCACTGTCATTGCAAACAGAAACCATACTGCACATGCCTTTTCAAACAAAAATTAAGTTACTTTTAATTAAGTAACATAAAGAGTTGTTCTCTTTTCCTTCCTTATCCTATTCCTTTCAAAGTATGCCTACAACATTGTTTCCTTTAGTTAGTAACAGATTTTTTTTTCCTTTAGCCTGATCATTTAGCAACACTAAATGAGTGTTAACAATCACTCAAAATGATTATACACACAGTGCAGTCTAAGGAAAGGGAAATCGATACCTCCATTGTACCTGTTGGACAGAAGACCCCCAAGGAGTAGGGTCTTGGGAGACAAGGCAGGCAAGGAGTAGTTTAAGTTGTTTTAGCATTTACATTTTCAAATATTTTTTCAAAGCTCTTTTAAAAATTCAAATAATCCCTGGGGAGCCTAGGTGGCTTAGTCGGTTAAGCATCGACTTCAGCTCAGGTCATGATCTCACAGTTTGTGAGTTTGAGCCCCAGGTCAAGCTCTGTGCTGTCAGCTCGGAGCCTGGAGACTGCTTCAGATTCTGTGTCTCCTTCTCTCTCTGCCTTTCCCCTGCTCGCACTCTGTCTCTCTCTCTCTCTCTCAAAAATAAATAAAAAACATTAAAAAAACCCTTTTTTTAATCAAATAACTTGAACCTACACAGAACAATGTTATCTTATTTTGCCTCCCTAGATTTCTTCCCAAAATTCCTTACAAGAACCTCTAATATGGGGTGCCTAGGGGGTTCAGTCAGTTGAGCCTCCGACTTTGGCTCAGGTCATGATCTCACAGTTTGTGGGTTCGAGCCCCGCATCAGGCTCTGTGCTGACCGCTTGCTCAGAGCCTGGAGCCTGCTTTGAATTCTGTGTCTCCTTCTCTCTCTGCCCCTCCCCCGCTCACACTTTATCTCACTCTGTTTCTCAAAAATAAATAAATGTAAAAAAAAACAAAAAGGAACACCTAATATTTTTCAGAGTGATTCAAATTTTTCCTATCCTCCAAGTCATGCAGCACCAGGAGAAAGAAAAAGACAGAAGGGCATAAAGAAACCACAGGAAGAACAAGTAAAACTTGAAGGTGTTAACCCTCAAATTCTCAGTCTCTTATTCTAATCTCTACCCATCCACTTCTTCCTTCTGCCCTTTGCTGCTCTGAAAATAGGACAATAAACTCCAAACGCATGACATGCCACCTCCATCTGGGGTCTATCAGCTACTGCGCTTGGCTTTCAAGACTCTCATTTTGTCTTGCTCCTGGCTGAACCACGAGAGCACATTCCAGTGTGGTGCTAATATTAAGGTGCATGTACCATGCTTAATCAATTGACTCCATATTTTAAAACATGATGGTTTCAGGTGAAAGAGCCAGAGAATGAATAAAATAGTTATGCAGTCCCCATTATATGGTACTAATTGATTTTAGTACCTCTTCTAAGTCAAAGAAATGTAAATGGGTTAATTTGGGATAGCTGTTAGCAACACTTAATCTTTTCATGCCTGAAATTTATACTTATCTACGGATAAAATTATGAAATCTCTTTGAAATACTTAATATCAAATAGAATAGAAAAGATAAGCTGGACTTTGTTTTAAATAGCTAACACTCTAATAGTTCCTTGCGTCTTTTTGCTAACAGAAAGGCAAGGTAATTAGTCCACAGATGTAAGATCCACAAGAACAGATACTTTTATCTCCTGTGTTCACTAATGTATTCTCAAGGGCAAAAACAGTGTCTGGCACGTCATAGATACTCAATTAATATATGTTGAATAATGAATGAATAGCTAAAGCCCCAAAGTAAGACTATCAAACAATTTAAGTTTCAAAAATACAGTTAGCTTATTTTAGGTGCTAAATACTAAAAACTATCAATAATAATAACAACATTATTACCGTTTTTAATATATATTCTTTGCCAACTTGGGTGTTTCATTTGTAATACCTCGCTGAATCCTTACGAAAGATTCAATTTTACCATAGAACAAGTAGGAAGAATCCCATTCTTTAGATGAAAACACTGAGAGGCTATTGTTTAGTGAACCCAGGATTCACATCCTTATCTGTACCTGTCTCCAAAGATCAATTTCTTTTTTTTTTTTTTCCAACGTTTATTTATTTTTGGGACAGAGAGAGACAGAGCATGAACGGGGGAGGGGCAGAGAGAGAGGGAGACACAGAATCGGAAACAGGCTCCAGGCTCTGAGCCATCAGCCCAGAGCCCGACGCGGGGCTCGAACTCACGGACCGCGAGATCGTGACCTGGCTGAAGTCGGACGCTTAACCGACTGCGCCACCCAGGCGCCCCTCCAAAGATCAATTTCTTAAGCACAAAACTATACCGACAGTTTGTATCACCAAAGTGTAACATCTCAAACTTGGAATCCAAGATTTAGTTCTTGAATCAAAAAACCTTTAACTTGGGCTCAGGCAGCTCTAGATTTGAATATCTTTATGGCCTCTTTCCTCAGAGTGACAGCACACAAGTTCTTTTATTTCCCAGGGCCTCAGTTACTTTATCTGTAGGCTGTGTTTAGTTATCCTACCTCAGGAGGATTTTGCTAGAATTCAGTGACACATTCTCATGAAGCTTGCCTAGCATATAATAAATGCTTATTTTTATGATTTTGTGACTAGCCACAAAAAACACAATGAATTGGTGGGTTAAATTATTCTATTTGAAACAAAAATGCATAGAAATGTGATCTAAATAATTCCAATACTGAAAATGCCTATTGTCACTTCATATTTTTTTTCCTCTTTGTTAGTTGGGGGTGGAAGAGACATTTCTCTCCCAGGATCCTATAATAAACTTGCTGTTTCACTTTGTCAGTAGAGAGAGCTTTATCTATTAAGTCTTCAGGACCCAGTCTCAGGAAATACTAGTCACTGTTAATGACTGATGAAGGAAACATGAGAGGTCAGACTGACATTAAAGTCATTCTCGTTTCATATAACTTTGTTTTCAGGGCTCAAGAAGAGCACAGAGAAGTAGAGAACATTGCCTGCTAATTACTTTTTACTAAGTCCTAATTGCTAGCTTTTTTGTTTGTTTGTTTATTAAACTTTCTGTTTTCTTCATAAGATCACAGACATTTTCCTTTATTGCTTAATTTTTCCAAATTACTGGTAGGCACAAAGCATCCTCTGAGACCTATCTTTTCAGCTCTACTTGTACCAAAGGGCATTTTTAATTACTTAAGCTTTTCAATTTTTTTGAGAACTATTACATACCACAGTAGAACATCATCTTAAAATGAATGTAATATCTATGCCAATGTTTGTCTGAGTTCCTCATTTCCTTAAGAGCTTCCCTCTAAATGAGGGCAAGACGTGGCAGGCGGGGGGCAGGGGGAAGAAAGGAAAGAAAAAGAATTTCAAGAGAAAAGGGGGAAAATTAGCATACCCTTTTATTTTGTTGATTTTAAGAATTATTAACTTCTAAATCTCTGGCACACAGTAGACATAAATGAAGCTATGTCTTGATATGATGGTAAGAAAGTGAAGTACAATGGGGATGAGAAGGCATAAGGTAGCAATGTTTAAAAAGTGTTTGGGCATAAACCACACAGGTGTAAAGCAAGAGTTCAGGTGAGACAAAGGAAGATGTGATGGATTTGACTGAGAAGACAACAGGGTAGTTCTGAAAACAATTTTGGAGAACAGGCTAGGCTAATGCACTTTCTCAACTTAGGCTGGTCATGACAATCACCTGAGAATGTAATGTCCTGATGCCTAAGCAGCCATTGGGGCATTGAAATCACAATCTCTGAGAGTGGGATCTGGGCACCACGTGGTTTTAAGCTCCTGGTGATTCCATGAACAGCCAAGGCTGAGAGCCACTGGGCTAAGCAGGAAGATTCTAGTGCATGATTCTCCCCCATCGCTTTGAATAACACAGACATCTTAGCAGGCAAAATCATTATTTTTAAGGAGACAGTAAGCAACCTAACACATTTTCCTGTACGAATTCACTGCCTGAGTTTCCTGACAACTTCTGTCCATCCTTGGTAGAACTGGAGACAATGCTCTGAGTAAGAATCAAGTTGCAGCTCTGAGTCTTCAGAGTGGCAGAATTATAAACAGGGGGCTGTTGGATCTCTACACTCCCCTACAGCTGCTGAAAAATCTTGATCTCTGGAGCAGCTGTAGGTAAAGCCTATCTTCTCTCCAGCTGCCCAAGGAAACACTTGCCACCCCAAGCAGCTGTCCCAAAGCATAAATGAATTAACCTCCACCAGGAGTCACAAACAGCTGCTGAAATCAGCTGCTGGGACTGAGGTGAAGAGAAGGGCAGGGAAGTCATTGTCAGTTCCGAGGGGAACCCACGATACTCCCAGTAGTGCCATGGGTGGAGAGTACACAAAAGGGTGAAAGCTTGTGCAACAATTGCAAATAAATATCTGCCAATGAAGTTACTAATTAAGAAGGACACACTTTGACAAGAAGCTCTTAATCACTTTCCATTTTCTTGGAAACTTAAATATCCAGCATGTTAAAAAAAAAACACACATCTTGAAATGCTAAAATAGTTTTCAAATTGACAGAACTGGTTTATTGTTTTCTCATCCATTGTTCCTTTTTTTAAAATCTAGGCATTAACAAGTTTTCTTCTTTGTACTTGTCAGGTTTTAGAAACATGAGCTAAGGCTTTTTTTAAAAAGCTACTTTAAATGAATGAATTTTTCCTTCATTTCAAATGGTGGCACTTTACATATTTTTTAAATGCATTTTTAGTGAGTTAGAGAGTACATTTAAAGGTGTTAACAAATTCTGGAGCTTAAGACATATATTCCAATTTTTCTGGCACCTGGTGCATGTTGCTAAGCAGTGGCAGTAAGCTTCACAACCCAGAAGGCACCAAGGTCCAATGCCATTTTAACACTTAATTTTTATCTCTTACCCCCATGATAATATTCTTACCTTCCTGTCTTGCTCTCTTATATTCTTATGCCTTTAATACCTTACTGCCTGAGTTTATCACATTTTTAGCTTATTATCTTTTTAGTTCAAGATATGGTAGGTTAACCAACAGAGCTGTAGTAAAAAGTATTTTAAAAAGGATAGTTTTGAAGTAATCCCATAATGATTTCATGTACTTTTATGGTTCAAGGTCTATAGATTTAAAATGACACCAATTGAATCTTTTCTATCGTAAAGCCTCAAATATATCAGTAAGGTTGCAAATACAGTATTTTAACTCCATCACCAATGTCTTTTTGATATCATTTTTTTCCCTCAGGGTAAAACATATTTTTAATATATTTTTCTAAGAATCTCCAAAAGAGAATATATACATAACCTTTTGAAGCAGAGAAAGACAGACTTAGAAAAATCTAGAGAATTAGAGAAAGTTCAAAGAAGCATTACATAGATAGCCATAAGGTGGAACTTAGAATACACATGCAACAAGGGAGGAGTAAGGAATATGTCAGTCGGAACAATTTCCGTTACAAATTGCAGAACTCAACTCAAAATGATCTGAGCAAATAAATATTTAAACTCAGAAGTAGCCACTTTCAGTTAAAACTATGTTTTTGATAGATACCATTAGGACTCTGTTTCTCTTCCTTTTACCTCTCCACTTTCCTTTGTAAGTCTTCATTCCTATTCAGGTTCTCTCCCAGTGATGATAAAGAACACAGGAGAACCCACGCTTACATAATACTACCTTAGCAATCACAGAGGAAAGACAGCACCTCTTTCAAATATATCTAGTCTCAGGGCTAAATTTTACTGAACCAAATTAGAGCAAGTGCCCTTCCCTGAGCTGAACTGTGGCCAGGGAACATACCAACATATGCAGGCCACTTGCCAACTTCTAGATCTGGAGAAGGGTAGACTCATGCCTACCTGAATTACATGGACTGAAAGTGGAGGAAGGGTTGTGACGCAAAAGAAAGTCTGTGAGATATGGAGAGGAAGCCACATATGCACATGCATGAAAGCATGTGCCCACCCCCCCCCCACACACACTACACACCTATACCTTTCAGCATCCCAGATAATGTGCTCAAAATAGGATAATTTAAGGAAGGTTTGATAAAGAACTATTTACTTAATAAAGATATGGGCAGGGTAAAACAGAACAAGAAAAAGAGGAGACGGCAGCTAACAGAATCGGAAAGAAGGCAATCTTATAGAGATTTCTCTCCCTTGGAGAGAAATAACAGCCTTTTGTCAAGAGACAGAGCCAGCACAAGACAACCTGGCAAGGAAGAAGCCAGGGGAACAAATACGCTAGCCTCACTCACCTCCTTCCCTCAGATCTCTGATAGAGGAGCCCCATTGGCTAAACCCAGCAGGAAGTCAGATGACAAGGGAGCTCCCAGGACACGGTTAAAAATAGAATGGACATGGCAGATCAAACAGAAGATATCTAGCACATGCAGCCACTACAAAAAGATAGTTCATAACAGTGTCTGGTAGCAAATGTATGATGGAACAAATCCCATTACAATAAAGAACATAGAGATAAGATATCTGTAGAACTTAAAGGAAATCCATCCTCAGTTCCATCTAATCTCCCAACATTTATTTGTCTCCCTGCTTTTCTTCATAGCCAAGTTCACTGAAAGAATAGTTCATGTACCCTACTTCTACTTTCATCCCCAACAGTGGACAACAGTGATTTTCCAAATGCGGTCCCCTGACCAGCAGCATCAATATCACCTGGAAACTGGTTGGAGATACAAACTCATCTGACCTCATCCTAGACCTGCTGAATTAAAAACTCTTGAGAAGTTGGGGCTCACCAATCTGTGTTTTAACAAGCCTTCCAGATGACCCTGAAACACATTAAAGTTTGAGAATCACTGCACTGCAAAATGCCTATTTCTAAGATTACCAATGAATTGTACCACGGTAGTGTCTATGAACACTTTTCTGTCCTCATCTTACTTGACCTTGACTTTGACCTTTTTGTGCAATATGTGATACTGTGATCTCTTCTGCATGGGGGATTATCCTCTCTGTCATTTCATGCTCCTGTCTCAGGTCGTAAGGCAGGAATATCCATCCTCTTAAAATATTAGGAAGAAAACTAATGCTCATGTCTTTACCCATCATATCCAAACCTCCCTAATACCAGTAAGCACCACTGATGATAAGCAGAGCTAATGAAGTGAAAATAACTGCTCTCATGAAAAATGCCCCTTAGGTATGTATGTTTGTTTGTTTGCTTGCTTGTTTGTTGTTTCTTAGGTTGCCTCCTTGAAAGCTTTATTGTGTGTTCTTTGATCCTGCATCTGCCATACATAAAACTCAGTTACAGCAGTGTGGGAAGGTGGAACCTATAGTTTTCCAGCCATTGTTTCTTCTAGTAGAAAGGGTAGTATCATTCAAGGAGTATATAAGAAGGCAACCCAGTCTGGCCTAAGGCAAATTTTCCAAGCCAATAAATAATTGCTGGATATCAACAGTTGTTTGTCAACAAATAATGCTGATATCTTTATCTGGCTCTTATGTATCATTTTTCAATTCAGAATCCACTAAACTAGTGGAGAAGTGTGGTTAATTATGACTCTAAACCCCCAACATAAGATGTATTGTCTGGAAAACTGTGAGAATAGATTCACGACTTAACCATTTTAGATCAAACTATGACATGGCCAGACTGAACATTCTAATGTGTCTGAAATGGCTACCTTTAACAAGTGGTGGTTATTGAATTTTTTGAACTTTGAAATCAGGAAGCTTATATTGTGGCAAGAGTCTACATGAGTCTCTACAAGAGTGTTTAACAGGTTTCGGCTATGTAGGTAGGTAGGCTTTAGCCTAAGTGAATAAGGGGTGGGTTGGATCTCTAAGCAACACTTTAACTGGTGGGCTTGAGCTTAGAACCACAGTTGGTTTTAAGCAGGAAAGGGAGTCATAATAGCACTCATGATGAACATTTCAGAGGCTTCAAACATAACAGGCAGAAATCTGGTTGTAGGTGCAAATAATGTGTCCTTTCCCAAGGTCAGGAGAGACTCCTTTCGGGAATTTAAATTGGGAAGACAATTTCACTTCTTCTGGGACTTGGTCCCACATAGAGTAAGATATTTGTTAGAGCCAAGAAAGGGCCCTATCACAATATTCAGACTTTTTGTGCATACACTTTTGGGAAGCATCTCAGCCTGGAATATGAAGTACAGGGCTGGAGTTAGTGTCTCCTGAGCCATAGAAGTTGAGATTTTTGGAGTCCTGAGAATCAGTAGAAGAAATCTAACAGATTGTTTGTTCCCACCCCTATCCTATTCCTTAGCTGTTGCCAAATGATCCATTATGGGGAGAGAGGAGTCAAGTCTTCCTAAAAGAGGAATATAAGTGGTAGAGGTGGTGCCACTAGAGTCCTAAAGATGGACTGATGACAAAGGAATTAAAAAAAAATACTAGAAGTTTATTGTAAAGAAGCACATGGCATTGGTCACTGTTTTTCATTGGACTTCTGCTCTTGCAGCAATGAAAACACAGGTTTTGCATAAATGGGATCTAATAATAGCCAACTTAACAATTTCATGGAGAAACTAAAACCAAAAACATTTCTATCATTTTTTAAATCTATCTATCCTCCAAATGCCAGTAAATACATGATCCTTAGCTGACAGCAGTAGTGAGTCTAGATAGTGGTATATTTTAAGCCCTGATTATGTTATTTTGGTAAAATTGATGTTACGGAGCCTATGGATTTTTGTGCTTTCTCAATCATGTGGGTAAGCACGTAGCACTGCTGTGATCCAGTGTGTCCTATTGATTCTCCGACTCCTTTAAAGGACCCACTAGAAGATACTGGAGGAATTCTCACTGACTTAAAATGCTGAAGGAATTCTCACTGACTTAAAACCCCTACTTAACTGAAAAACAGAAAAATAAAGCATGATGGAGAGCTAAATTTTAGATTTTAATTCTTTGGAAATTTAATTTAGAAGCAAATTTATTCTGGGCATTAATTTATCCTCAGCAATTTAATAATTAGAGGGTGTTCTGATTGTGAAAATTTGGGTCATGTTTCTAGTGCTCCTGGCATTGTGTTATCTGGAACATTTTCTATTGTAATTTGACTGAATATGTAACTCAGTGAATTATATAAATGAATATAATTTGAGATAGTGAATAGAATAGAGAATACATATAATGCATCTTAGTAGACAAATTATTGAATGTAGTCTTCTTTTCACTATTATAGATCATTCTAGGGCAATATCTGAATTGCCCACCATGGTTCAAAGAGCATAACAGGAGTGGTAGATGGTGACAGTGTGTGATATCACAAAGATGGGAACAAGACTGGCCTTCCAAACTACAGCTCCCTCCTGCACACCAAGTTTTCCATAAGCTTAACAGTCAAGCCAAAGTGTCAAGAAAATGGTAAGCTGTGGTGTATAAGAGAATCATTTCCTGATACTGATTACATTTCAGCTTCAAACCCTAACATGGGACCTCCCACCCTCTCTAATCTCCTCACTGCTCCCAAAGGAAGAGGGAATGACAGATATGGGTGAGAGTCTACCCTTTCTTGGGGACGTTAATGTGATAGTCTTTTTGTGCACTTCCTCCTTTATAAAACTCTATCTTCTTTTGGCTACTGTAATTCCATTTTCCTCAAATGTTTTTCCTACCTCTCTGTCCAATTCTTCACAGTATCTTTGACCACCTCCACTCTCTCCACACATTCCTTCAGCAGGTTATCCAGGATACTGTCTTTGGTGCTTTCAGAATAACTGTGCTAAAATGCAAATAGAGACATGTCACTCTTTGACTTAACATTTTTCAATGGATTCCTTTAGCTTTTGGAGCAAAATCTACTCTTTAGCTTAGTCTATGAAGCTCTTCATAATCTGGTCCCTGATGGCCTGTTGTAAATAAATGAATAGGGACATGATAAAATTTACAGATCTGAAATACCACTGCAATAACAATGTAGATGAACATAATAGGTAAATATTCCAGTAAATATCTGTGAATAAAGGAATGAAGGAATAGGGTATGAGATCCTGACTGAGGATGTATTAAAAAAAGTGAGAGGAAAGAAGGACTCAGAGATAATAAGTTAGTAAGTCTTCAGCAAGGGAAAATAATTAATTAGAGGTAGGAGATTGTAGGGGAAGTGATAATATAGACTTTTTGTGCAGTTGATGGTGTCATTTTTCAAGACAGAATCACAAAGAAGACAATTTTAAGGTAAAATTTGTAAGTTCAGTATTAGAAATATTGGTCTCAAGCTTCCAACCACAACCCAATTAATTCTTTGCTCCATCTGTTTGAAATAATTTATCTGAACACAACATTATATTTTCTCTGTATTTCAAACCTATTCTGACTTTCTTGAGTGCATTTCCCTCTTTTGTTCCTGACATCTTTCCATTCTTTGAGACTCATTTTAAACATCCTTTGCTTTAGGAAGCTTGCTGTGCTCCTTCTATCAATCCATAAATTATAAATTATATCCATAAAATGCATGCACCTATCCATCCATTAATTTACTTGATATTTCAGTATCTAGTTAACAATGTATTAAATATTTATGAAGTACCTACTATGTGTCATGTGCTGTCCCTGTTCTGTACCCCCTACTTCTAAAATAATATTTAACATATTACACTGTAGTGCTTGATTTAGAATATATCTTTTCCACACAGTATATGCTCTTTGAATGTAGATATGCTCTATTAATTGGATTTAGTTTTCCTAGCACCAGGCTATACAGGCATATGGAGGCTGCTTGGAAAATGATTGGGAGGCAATGAATCCAAGAAACCTATTGATAAGTTAGGTGTTAAACTCTGGCCAATGGTGCCTTTGAAAATCTGATCCCTGTAGATTCTACTCTGAGAAAGACAAGAAACACACATAACGTAACACCAAATGTCAGGAATCAAATTTTGCACCAAGGTGAATGAAGTAGGCATCAGTGGGACTGAGCAGCTGGCAAGCCTTGAAAGAACCGGAGGAGAAGCTGTTGCAACAAGGCATCTCACAAGTCAAATTCATAAATGCTAAACAATTACCTGGAGGACCCTTTATGTATCATTAAGAATGAATTTCTCTGAACCAGGACTGGATTCATAAAGGAGTAGAACTCAATGAAATACTGTTAGTATTATCATTATTAGGTCTTTATTGAATTGTGAATGAATCTTCCATTACCTTAAAATATATTGCAACTTTATTACAACTGTGATTTTACAATTTTCTCTGGCTATTAAATGTTACTGTGTCTTAAAAATTCTTAAAGGACTACTGCTTCAAAGTCGAGTTATGATTTTCCCCATATTTTCCAGATATAAACAAGTAATACAAAATTTTCCATTTGACTTGATTGCTACACTTAATAAGTTGTCCAAGTGTGTCCAACAGAGATCAAGATCTTTTTTTATAATGATTTCTAAATTTGTTTAAACTGACTTTAATCTTTTAATAGACATGCACTCATTTGTTAGCATTTCTAACAAATGTTCTTAAAGTCTGTCGTGTTTGTTTTTACATATAGTTATTGGAGAAGAAATTTAGCATACTATGCTTGAGGGCAAAATGTCAAACACACACAGTATTATAACACAAAAGTAGTGAAATTTACCTTTAAATATAAGTTTAAATTAGATGTGTAAGTCAATAAAAATCTACAAATGTGTTTAAAGGCCATAGGATTTTCACTAACCTAGCTCTCACTTACTGATCACTTAAGGAATTTGAAGGGCTAAAGAAATGAGGGAAAGTTTATAGAATATGACTGATTGGTTATGAGAGGTCAAGAAAGGTGTCTGGCCTAGTTAACTAGATAAATAGAATAACTATTAACAAACAGGAAAATAAAAATGAGGAGCAAACAAATTTATTAAAAATGAATGTGTGGCTTTTTAAAGATACTGAATTGGATGGTATAGTGGGATATCAGAATGACAAAAAGCATTTATACATTACTTAGAGATATGAGAGTAGAATTCAAGAAGGAGATAATGACTGAAATAAAAAGCATGTGTGAGAGTCCTTTATAAAAAAATAAGGATGTATGACATGGTAAAGAATTCAGAGAGTAGAAATTTAGAACAAGAAGGGACACCTGGGTGGCTCAGTCGGTTAAGTGTCTGACTTTGGCTCAGGTCACGATCTCACAGTTCGTGAGTCTGAGCCCTGCATCGAGCTCTGTGCTGACAGCTCAGAGCCTGGAGCCTGCTTCAGATTCTGTGTCTCTCTCTCCTTGTCTCTCTATGCCCCTCTCCCACTAGCACTCTGTCTCTCTCTGTCAAAAATGAATAAGCTTTTTAAAAATTTCTTAAAAAAGAAATTTAGAACAAGAAGACAGAAACAATCAATAGAACAAGAAGTAATAGCACTAAGAAACTGAAGAAACCTCCAAACAAGAACCATCTTGCATAATTTTTCTCCCTTTAAGGGAGACGGAAGGGTGTGTTAATCAGAATAGTCTAGGCTGCTTTAACAACTCCCAGACCTAAGTAGATTAACAAAATGAAAGTTTATTTATCTTTCTCTCAGGAAGTCTTTTGTACTTTGGGTGACTCTCCAAGACAAGTGTCTTCTCTGAAGCCACTCAACATTCCAAGAAACTTTGATCTTATGACTCCACTGTTTCAATATGTGGTCTGCATGCTCACTACTGGGAAAATAAAGAAGCAAGCAGGCTGCACAAGGAGTGTGGCAGTTGTATCTTGCATCAACTTGTCCAATCTGACACTATTTCCCAGAATCCCTTTCCGCTTTAAGTTTCACAGTTAAAGGTGGCCAATGCAAGAATAGCCCAAGATTAGAAAGGTAAAAATGAAATGGTAGTGGGGCACCTGGATGGCTCAGTTAAGCATCCGACTCTGGATTTCAGTTCAGGTCACGGTCTTATGGTTGTGAGATCGAGCTCTGTGTTGGACTAGGCATGGACCCTGCTTAAGATTCTCTCTCTCCCTCTCTGTCTGACCCTCTCCACCCTCTCTCTCTCTCTCAAAAAAAAAAAAAAAAAAAAAATGAGGGGTGCCTGGGTGGCTCAGTCGGTTAAGCGTCCGACTTCAGCTCAGGTCACGATCTCTCGGTCCGTGAGTTCGAGCCCCATGTTGGGCTCTGGGCCAATGGCTCGGAGCGTGGAGCCTGCCTCCGATTCTGTGTCTCCTTCTATCTCTGCCCCTCCCCTGTTCATGCTCTGTCTCTCTCTGTCTCAAAAATAAATAAACGTTAAAAAAAAATGAAATGGTAATGGTACGCTCTAAAAATCTTCATGACGGGAGATAGTGAGAGACAGATGCAAAGCTATCAGCAGATTCTGCTTTGTCTTTGCTCTCCCCACACTAACAAATAAATGGGGAGGCACAGAAGATCTAAGCTTCTTACTCACCCTCACTCCATGTCCTGACTACCAGCCTTTCTAATCAACAGTAATACCCAGCCCACTAACAGTTGCAAAGGCAACAACCTACCATATACTTCTCCAGCTCTCTTCTTTCACAGTCCCACACTGGCAGGTGGACATATCCGGCTTATGTAATCCCTGACAAGCACTAATTTATCCACCCGTGCCAGTGCTTCAGAAGTACTGCTTTGTGACTTTTTTACTGATCTCCAAATCACCCTTTTATACTTCTATTTCTCCGTCCACTACAATTGTGTAAATTCTTATCCAATAATAAGTCCCTTGTTCCGTAATACTTATAGTGGTTCTACTTTCCTGACTGACATTTATTGCTAAAAATTTTGGGACCAAGTGTGGTTCCAGGGGAACAGAAGTTTAAGAATGGGAACAAAGAGGGGCGCCTGGGTGGCTCAGTCAGTTGAGCATGGACTTCGGCTCAGGTCGTGATCTTGCGGTCCGTGAGTTCGAGCCCCACGTCAGGCTCTGTGCTGACAGCTCAGAGCCTGGAGCCTGTTTCAGATTCTGTGTCTCCCTCTCTCTGACCTTCCCCTGTTCATGCTCTATCTCTCCCTGTCTCAAAAATAAATAAAACATTAAAAAATTTTTATTAAAAAAAATTTAAAAAAAAAGAATGGGAACAAAGAGTTAGTTTTCTTAGTAAATAGTAATGAAAGCATTAATGACCCTATTGACAGTGACAAAGAAAACTGTTATTCTGCAACATGCAGTGGCAGAAATATCACTTGAATTATCACCTGTACTCAAAGGCCTATAGAAGGGAAAGATTTGAGTGATTTGCTCTTTTAAAACATTTTAATACAAATAAAAGTATAATGAGTTGTCTGTTCTAAATGCACTAGAAAACTTGGAGAAAAAATGATGGACTCAGGATGTTAAATTTACATCTCAAAGATTGGTAACAACAACAACAACAACAAAAACAACAACACACCAAAAATAGTTTCTCCGTCTGCTCCCAAAAGGCATCCTCATTTCTTTAATTGTATATCAAGATTTCTGAAGGCAAAACCCAAAGTCTAATCCACTGTGTGGCTACATTACAACCTCAGTTGGATTCCCAACCTCATGGTAAAGACATTGAGAAAGAGTGAGATGCTAAAAAATATGATGGGCACATTCCAATGAAGTATAGGACCGTGACTCCCTAGATTGTACTGATCTTCTCTTGCCAGTAAAAGCAGCCCTGCTCACCCTGTCCAAGTATGGAGATGGACTTCCCTGAGGTAGTTATCATGTAGGGATTTACCCAATCAAGACCGACTCTCCTTCCATCTAGGCCTACAAACCAGACCTAATTCCTGCCAGGCTCCAAATGGTCAGGTTCAAGATAACTACTATACCCACTCAAAGACTTCTAATATGTTTGTCATTTTTGTTTAATCAACAAACCCGAGCAAATATGTACGGCAATGGCTTATTAGAGTGTTGAGTTGTGGTAGAAGGAATATCTTGTTTGATGGGACAGAATTTGTTGATATGGCAAGAATCAAATGGAACTCTCTTAATTTCCAGAGAGAAGATGAGCAAGACTACTGCAACAGGCCACAGAGCCATAGCAGTAATTAAAATGGTTTCAACAGGGATCTTTGGCATTTGACAATTTATCATGGCATACCTAAAATGGAAAAACTACTGATGTCTTAATTTATATAAGCAGAAATTACCTAGGAATGGAGAACAGATGTCTGACTTGAATCATAATAATAGTCACAGCTCGTTAACAATTCTAAGTTTTGAGCCAGTTCACAAACCCTGAGGCATTTGAGTGAAAGGAAGAATCCCTTGAGGAAGGACCCTGTCACATTGCCAAATAATATATCCTAAATCTTTTTCTTAGTCCTTCCTAAGGGACATGTGGCCTTTTACACATTATCTCTGAGCCGAAATAACTTCTTTTTGTCCATTTGTTGTTAGTTTTTAAAGTTTATTTATTTATATTGAGAGACAGAGAGAGAGAGGAAAAGAAAACACATGAGTGGGAAGGGGCAGAGAGAGAAGGAGAGAGAGAGCGACCCAAGCAGGCTCTGCACTGTCAGCTTCAAGACAGGGCTTGAACTCATGAACCATGAGATCGTGACCCAAGCTGAAATCAAGAGTCAGACACTTAACCGACTGAACCACCCAGGCACCCCTGAGCTGAAACAATTTTTGAAGAACCAAAACACCACAAGGGACCACCAGCCAGTCACAGTACAGGCTTGAGGAAATCAGGCAATTAATTAAGTTTTGTCTTGAGTCTAACTCATAGTAAGCTCAGTGTATCCCTAAAATCAACCCATCCTTCTTTTCCCACTTCTGGAATGCATTATTGGAATAGACATGATAAACAGGCAGAATCTCCACATTAGTTTCCTGGCTCATGGAGGAAAGAGCTATTAAGGTAAGAAAAACCAACTGGAAACCTCTACAACCACTCTACTCACAAAAATAATAAAGGCGGCATTTCATTCCTGGAGGGATTGCAGGTACAAGTGCCAATAACAAGGACTTGAAAGATATAGAAACAGTGATTCCTACCATATTTCTATTCAACTTGCCTATTTTTCCTGTGCAAAGGACAGATGAATCTTGAAGAGTGACAGGAGATTATTGCAAACTTAAACTGGTGGTGACTTCTATTACAGCTGCAGTTCCAGACGTGATTTTTTTACTGAAATAAACCAAACATGTTCCCTGGTTCCTTGTATGCAACTAGTGATTCTGTGAATGCGTTCACCTAGCAGAGATAGCAATACATTATTATGAATCTGCTTCAGGACTTTATCCACTATATAGTCCTATGTCATAATCTATTCCACAAGGAACTTCCTTGATCACCTCGCCATTCCACAAGATATCATGATGGTTCACACTGGTTATATCATGCTTAGATTTGTTGAGCAAGAAGTAGGAACTACACTAGACACCTTGATATGTATACGCAGAAAAAAAATAAGAAAAATTTCTAGGATTCTAACAGTTAGGAGCTCTTCCAAAGTAAAGGTTAAGCTTTTGAATTTGACTCTTCTTAACACTGAGAAAGGGATTATGCCTAGTGGGTCTCTTTGGATTTGAAGGCAACATTTATGTCATTTGGGCATGCTATTAGGACTAAATAGTTTATTTTTAATTGAGATAAACTTGGTATATAAAATTATATGTGTAAGGTGTAAAACATTATACTTTGATATTTATATGTACTACAAAGTGATCACCACCATGTTGTTTTGCTATTGGGTTGTATGGGTTCTTCACATATTTTGGATATTAACCCCTTATAAGATGTATGCTTTGCAAATATCCTCTCCCATTCAGTAGGTTGTTTGTTTGTTTTCATTTTGTTGATGGTTTCCTTCACTGTGCAGAAGCTTTTTACTTTGATAGATTCGTTTATTTTTAGTTTTGTTTCCTGTGCCTTTGGAATCAAATTTAAAAACAACAACAACAAACAAACAAAACATTGCTTGAACCAATGTCAAGGAACTTACCACCTCTGTTTTCTTCTAGGATGTTATGATTTCAGATCTTACATTTAAGTCTATAATACACTTGAGTTAACTTTTGTGTACAGTGTAAGATTCTTTTGCATGTGACTATCCCTGTCCAGTTTTCCCAACATTTATTAAAGAGACTGTCTTTTCCCCATTGTTCATTCTTGGCTCCTTTACTGTAAATTAATTTGCTATATATGTTTAGGTTTCTTCCTGGGCTCTCTCTCTCTTCCACTGAACTCTGTGTCTGTTTTTATGCCAGCACCATACTCTTTTGATTACTGAAGTTTTAAGCTTTGTTGTATAGTTTGAAATCAGGGAGTGTAGTGCCTCCAGCTTTGTTCTTCTTTCTCTAGATTGTTTTGGCTATCTGGGGTCTTTTGCGATTCCATACAGATTTCAGGATTATTTGTTCTAGGTTTCTGAAGAATGCCATTGGTATTCTTGATAAGGATTGTGTTGAATCTACAGATTGCTTTGGGTAGCATGGACATTTTAAAAAAATGTTAATTCTTCCAATTCATGTGGATGGAATATCCTTTCATTTATTTGTATCTTCTACAGTTTCTTTCATCAGAGTCATATAGTTGTCAGTGTACAGGTCTTTCACTCCCTTGGTTAAATATATTTCTCGATATTTTATTCTTTCTGATGCAATTATAAATGGGACTGTTTTCTTCATTCCTCTTTCTATAGTCTGTTATTATTGTATATAAATGTAGTATGTTTTTGTATTAGTTTTGTATACTGCAATATTAATGAATTCATTTATTAGTTCTAATAATTTTTTGATGGAGTCTATAGGGTTTTCTATATATCATGGCAACTGCAAATAGTGACACAGTTGTACCTTATCTTTTCCAATTTTGATGTCTTTTCTTTCTTTTTACTTGTTTAACTTGTGGCTAGGACTTCTAATATTATGTTGAATAAAAGTGGTGAGAGTGGGTATCCATGTCTTTTTCCAGAACTTAGAGGTAAATCTTTTAGCTTTTCACTACTGAGCATGATGTTAACTGTGGGTTTCTCCTATACGGTCTTTATTATATTGAGGTATGTTCCTTCTGTACCCATTTTGAGAGTACCCATCATAAATGGATGTTGGATTTTGTTAAATGCTTTTTCTGCATCCATATGATTTTTATCATTCGTTAATGTGGTATATCATGTTGACTGATTTGTGAATGTTAAACCATCCTTACATCTCCAGTATAATCCCACTTCATCATGGGGTATGATCCTTTTAATGCATTGTTGAACTCACTTTGCTAATACTTTGTTTAGGACTGTTAATTCGAATTAATATTCATCAGGGATATTGGCCTATAATTTTTTGTTTTGTGTTGTCTCTTGTCTGATTTTGGTATTAGGGTAATGCTAACCTCATTAAATGAGCTTGAAAGTGCTCCCTCCTCTTCAATATTTTGGAAGAATTTAATAAGGATAGCTATTAAATATTCATTGAATGCTTGGAAGAATTCTGCAATGAAACCATCTAGTCCTGGGCTTTTGTTTGCTGAGCAGTTTTTGATTACTGATATAATCTCCTTGCTAATAATCAGTCAGTTCAGATTTTCTATTTCTTCATGATTCATTTTCTAAAATAGGTACACCAGCTTTCTTTTCATTTCCATTTGCATGGAGCATCTTTTTTTGTCCCTTCACTTTTAGCCTGCATGTGTCCTTAGATCTGAAGCATCTCATAGGCAGTATGTATATGGGTCTTGTTTTTTTTTTTTTGTTTTTTTTTTTTTAATCCTTTCAGTCACCTTATGCTTTTTGATTGGGAAATTTAATCCATTTACAAGTAAAGTAACTACTGATAGGTATGTACTTAATTCCATTTTGTTTATTGTTTTCTGGCTGTTTTTGTAGTTCCTGTCTCTTTTCTTTTTCTCTCGATTTTTTTTTTTCCCTGTGCTTTGGTAATTTTCTTTAGTGTAATGTTTAGATTCCTTTTTTATTGCCTTTTGTGTATCTACTATGTATTTTTGTTTTGTGGTTACTGTGATATTCACATATAACACCCTCTATATATAATAGTCTCTTTTAAGTTGATAGCATCTTAAGTTTCAACATATTCTAAAAAGTGTATATTTTTACTCCCCACATATGTTCTGTTTTTATGTCATATTTTACATCTTTCTATTTTCTGTATCCCTTAACTAATTATAGTAAACTTTACTACTCTTGACTTTTAACCTTCATATTAGCTTTGTAAGTGGTTAATCCCCTACCTTTATTGTAATTTGCATTAACCAGCGAGGTTTTTACTTTCATATGTTTTCTTGTTACTACTAGTGCCTTTTTTTTTCAGTTTAAAAAAGTCTCTTTAACATTTCTTATAAGGCTATTTAGTGGTGATAAACTCCTTTACTTTTTGTTTGTCTAGAAAATGCTTTATCTCTCCTTGAATTCTGAATGATAACTTTGCCAGGTAAAGTATTCTTGGTTGGAAATATTTCCTCTCAGCACTTTGAATATATTATGACATCCTTTCTGCCCTGCAAAGTTTCTAGTGAAAAATCATCTTATAGTCTTATGGGGGCTCCCTTGTATTTAACAAGTTATTTTTCTCTTGCTGCTTTTAAGATTTTCTCTTTTTTTTTAACTTTTGACATTTTAATTATAATGTGTCTTGGTTTGTATATTGTTGGGTTCATCTTATTTTGAACTCTCTGGGGCTCTTGAACCTGGATGTCTATTTCCTTCCCCAGATTAGGAAAGTCTTCATTCATTATTTCTTCAAACAAGTTTTCTACCCTTTTCCTTCTCTTCTCCTCCTGGGACCCATATAATGTGGATGTTATTCTGTTTGGTCTCACAGGTCCCTCAAGCTATTTTCACATTTAAAATTCTTTTTTTTTTCTTTTTGTTGCTCTGTTTGAGTGAATTCAACTGACCTGCCTTCTAAGTCACTGATTCATTTTCTACTTTGTCTAGTCTGCTGTTGAACCCCTCTAGTATTCCGTTTGTGACTTCTGTTTGGTACTTTCTTATATTTTCCACCTCTTTGCTGAAGTTCTCCCTATGGTCATCGAACCTTCTACTGAGGTCAGTGTGCATCTTGGTGCCTATCACTTTGAATTCTTTATCAGGGAGATTATCTCCCTCCATTAATTGAAGTCTTTTATTGAGGTTTTGTCTTGTTCTTTCATCTAGAACATACTTCTCTGTCTCCTCATTTTGCTTGATTCTCTATGTTTGTTTCTACATATTAGATGACCTCTAATACATAGATGATTATGTATTAGCTACCTCTACCAGTCTTGAAAGAGTGGCCTTGTATAAAAAAAAAATGAACCTTATCTCCAACCTTGCCATGGCTTTTTATTGTTTTTCAGACCATTGAGATTGTCTGAGTAGCCTGATTTATTCTTCACAGGCCCCAGTTGTTGGGGATTTGCCAAGATTTGTCAGTATTCCTAAGGGAGGGCTCTCTGACAATTCTACGTTTCAGGCTAATTGTACGCCAGATCTTCAGGCAACAGCTTTTAAGGCATATAAGTATATAGTCCTGTGGGTCCATAATTGTAAACCCTGCTGACTTCTAGACCAGGGATCTAGAGGCATTCACTGGGTTAGGGTTGTCAAAATTGTGGGTTGGAAAGTGTGTATAAGTTCCTTTCAAAAGGGTATCAGTAAGCTGTGGGAGCCTAAGGGAGGGCACTAATATGGTGTCCCCCTGCCCATATTCCCTTGGGGCCTCTGTAGCTTGGAAACTTGAAGCCTGCTCCATAGGATGAAGTTCAAGGAAAAGAAAAAAAAGACTTTTTTTTTAATGAAGACTGGAGGTGTGTTTCAGTCTGAAGTTTGTGGAGTGCCCTGGGAGTGGTGGCCTGCCAAGAACTGTCTCTCAGATTGTTTCAGATCTATGGGGCCCAGAAGTACAATCCCCACTGGCACTAGAGCCAGGCACTCAAAGGATATCTTCCATCTGTGCATGCCTGCCACTGTGGCAGACTAGGCTGTACCTGAAACATATGTGGCAAGGTGCTTGGTCATCCCAACTGGCGTGGGGCAAGCTGCGGCATACGGGGATGGGGGAACTTGGTCAGTCTGGTTGTGGCAGGGTGAATGACACAATTACTGAGTAATCCAAAAGGCTGCCAGCTTTGAGTAGGGTTCAAACAAAGAAAGGATGTAGAAAAAAATCCAAGCTTCCGTATAAGTTATTCTTCTGCTTAGACCATATAATATAGCAGATCCAACAGTGCTTGAAGTGTTTGAGGCAGTAGGGATGCTGAATGAAGCCACTGTAAAGCCAATAAAGGTTTAAAAAAGTGCACAACTTTAATATTTTGCAGCTAAGTTGCGTCATCCTTTGAAGATAATACAAAGGATATATTTTTCTTTTTGAGAAATAGCTTCTGGCGTTTAGAGAATAGGTGCTCTATAGAGAATAGATGTTTAACAGTAGGCCACCAGATAATCCTGAAAACTAAATTGACTATCAAGAATTGATTGTTAATTTACCACCAAGTTATAAAATTGGGGGGTGCGGGAGGCAGGAGCACTCCATCATTAACTGGAAGAGGTATACACAAGATTAGGCTTGAACAATTCCTGAAAACACAAGCAAGATGTATGACCAAATAATCCAGATTCCTGTGATTCCTACTTCTGCTACCTTGCCTTCACTTTATCAGCCCACACATATGGAAGTTCCTTTCACCAGTTGACCAATGAGAAAAAAAAAGTGGTGATGGACTTACAGATGGCTCTGCACAGTATACTGACACTACCTCAAAGTGAAGGGCTATTCCACTAAAGTCCCACTGTGGGGTGGCCCTGAGGACAATCATGAAGGAAAAGCCCTAGCAGGTACAATTCTGAGCAATGCACCTATTTTTTTTTCCTTTGCCTAGAATGAGAGATGTCTACAAGTATGGATCTATGCTGATTCTTAGGCAAGGGCTATAGTTTGTTTGCTAGTCAGGGACTTGGAAGACACATGACTGGATTTGTTAAAAAGTTCTGGGTAAGAAGCCTGTAGATGGACCTCAGAAAATGAGCACCGAGTATGAAGATACTTGTGTATCATGTCAATGGCCACTGAAGAGGGACTCTAGCAGAAGAAACTTTAGAAATCAGGTGTACAAGAGTAATCATTCTATAGATGCTTTTCAGCGTCTTTCCTTAGCCATTCCTGACTTTGCTCCACTGGTTCATGAATAAAGTGGTCATGGTGGTAAAGATGAAAGTTGCTCATGAACTTAGCAATATGTACTTCCACTTACAAAGGCCACTCTGTCAAAAGCCACTGCTCAGTACTCAACCTAAAAATAGCAGAAATTAACACCGAGTACATGGTGTGCTATTCCCCAGGGGAACCAGACACCTCATGGTAGGTTGATTATTTTGAACCATTTCTTTCATGGAAAAGGCAGAAATCTTTTCTCACTTAAGACAATCATTTTGGATACAAATGTGCTATCCTCAACCACAAGGCTTCAGCAAAAACCACCATCTGTGAACTTTTAGAATGTCTTATCTAACAGCATGGTATTCTACACAGCATTGCTTCCATCCAAGAAACATATTTTACAGTAAGTAAAAAGCACCAATGGGTTTTTGCTCACTGAATTCATTCATCTTACCATGTTTCCTGAAATCAATGGAAAGATTCTGATACAGGGTCAATTGGGTGGTCACACACTGTAGGGTTGGAGTAATGTCCTTCTGCATGTAGCATATGCTCTGAATGAATGACCAACATATGATGCTGGGGTTTTGTTCCCCATAGCCAAGATTCATTGGTTGCAGAAACAAGGAATGGAAGATGATTTACTGTTACTGAGTAACATTTGGCAAAAGTTTTGCTTCCTGCCCCCACAAACTTGAGATCTGCTAGTTTAGAGATATTCATTCCAAAGGAAGGAATGTTCCTAATGGGGGATGCAACAATAATTCAAAGAAACTTAAGGTGAAACTGCCACCTGGCCACTCCACATGATGGTGAATCAGCAGTCAAAGAAGGAACTGTAGAGGGTATAATGATTTATTCTGACTACCAAGATAAAATTGTGTGGTTGTGGCAGAATTCTTAGATAGCTCCCCAAACTCCCACTCACTAGGGCACGCACTAGTATAACTCCCTCCCCTCGAATGTGGGCAAAACCTACAAATATGATTGGATAGGCACTCCCTTGATTAGGTTACATTATATATGACTCAGCTGCAGCAGACTGGAGTAAGATTCTCCTGCTGGACCTGGAAAAGTAGCTGTCATGTTGTTAGATAAGACAGCCTCAGGTCTAGAACCCATGAGCACCTTCTAGGAGCTGAAAGCAACCCTCTCTCCCCCTCAGTCAATACACAGAAAATAAGTGGGACCTTGGTCCTAGAACTACAAGGAACTGAATTCAGCCAATAGTCTGAATGACCATAGAAGAGAATCTTGAGTATCAGATGAGATCACAGCCCTGGCAACAACTTGGTCTCAGCCTGGCGGGACTATGGGCAGAGCACCTGGCTAATTTGCACCTAAACTCCTAACCCACAAAAACTGGGAGAAAATAAACGGGTATTGTTTTAAATTGCTAGTTTATGGTAACTTGGTATGCACTAATTACAAAACTAATACAATTGTATTGTTTCTACACAACATGGTAGGGAGGCAGATGTTTATAACACAGAACACTTCTCAGGACTCATATTCTTACAATGAAAACTTCATGGAACACTAAAATACTTCAAAATAACAGAACTACTAATGGCATAGACCCTTCAGGAATTCAGGTTTGGGACACCCCACCTGTCAAGAAACCATGATCAGCTCAGTTGCTTGCTGAAGGCAAAAGGAATAAGGAACAGGTATTAAAAGAAGCAAGGTCTAAACACCAGCTACAACCATGTGACTATTCCCAAAAATGAACACTATAATAGTTATGACTATTTCCTCCTTTCTTTGATATAGTTGTGTGCATACATTTTTGTGTATATGTCCATATATCTATATAGATGGATGGATGGATAGATAGATATGTCTTTTTCTTTATCACTTTGCTTTCTCCTGCTGTCCTACTATTAAACGTAATATGTGTTAATAACAATTAGCTAATATGTCAGTATTTAAGTTAGAAGATTTCAAAAACAGAGTGTGACTCAACTAGTAAAGATACGAACAATACCCAAAGACAGATGAAATGACTGTAGAATTTTGTGTCCTCTTTTGGGGGAGGATACAAATTAGCATGTTTTCAGTTTTGTGTAGATGCATCACATTAAGTGGAATCATGATTTAGCTATTAGACAGAAATGTGGTTCAAAGCATTATGAACAGATGCCACACTGACAAGAGGTGGTCACCATTGTTCTCTATTTTATCAAGTTGGCTAATCTAGAGCTATGTTTCCCAGAGTCCTCTTCCTCTATATAGTTCTCATTTAAAATGGGTCCAAAGAAGAAATCAATGTGTGAGAAATAAAGCAGCCACCATTACTTTCTGAAGGTCATCCAAGTTTAAAGGCAATAAGAAACACAAAGATCTTCCAAAAGATTTCAGCTTGTCTTTAATCTTCTTCATGTTGAGAGCAGACCCAAACGTACTCCTAGATTCAGCTTATTCTCACTCTTCCCCAGTCTGCATTCAGTTCCACCTCCAAATTGCTAACTCAGCTAATGAAGAGGAACCCCTACTCATCACCAAACATAGAAACAGTAACCTTCCACAGATTTTTCCACCAGTTCTCCTTTATGGTCCTACGCTAGCAGCTGCACATGTAATTAAATCATTAATACAAAATGAAATTTTAAAAAGGAACATCTTGCTTATATATAAAGGCATGTCCTAGCTGAATCTAAATAGCTTCAGAAATCCCCTGACCTTGTTGAGCCACACCAGTGCATCAGAGGGGCTGGTTAGCAGCTCTGTTCTCTAGCTTCCCCTACAATTTTTACAAGGCCTTATTCCTATCACAAATCCTTACTCCACAGTATTCAGTGGTCTGCTTCCCTGAGTGAAGCCTGACTGATACTGGAGCTTCTCACTTCTGCAGCCACAAAGGGATAGTTCATGGGCCAGAGTCCATAGTGCACTTACCTGCAAGGAGGCTGGAAAAGACTGGGGACCTGACAAGCAAGCAACAGTGATGTCCACCATTTCTTTTTCGTTTTTTAAATGCTAATTTTGTATTTTAAAGAAAGAAAAATAATAGCCATGTGCTAATTATTTGTAGAGCTACCAGGAATATAAAAGCTATATCTTATAAATATCAAGATGCTCCCTTTATCAACCTCCCAATAATACCACACTAAAGGAGCCCTTTCTTTTGTACACAAGGTGTAGGACGAAAGGTTTGGAATGAAGTTACATTACACACCTCTACAGAGTTCATTTACTTTCTACGCCTCTAACTGGTCAAAGACTTTTCACATACTGAAAAGGTGAGTAAGAGGCCATAAAATGCCTTTTAAAAGAACAAGTTCAGCATCTTTGTTAACAACGAAAGAACAACAGTAAAGACCAGAACTAGAGCACTGGGTGTTGTATGTAAGCAATGAATCACGGGAATCTACCCCCAAACACTAAGAGCACCCCGTATACACTGCATGTTAGCCAACTTGACAATGAATTATATTAAATAAATAAACAAACAAACATTACAAAATAAACAAATAAAATAAAATAAAAACCATAGAACTAGATAGTAAGGAAACAGCAAAGAGCATCCTGTCAAGAAGGTAAACGGTGGATGGAGGAGGAGATGGGACAGCAAGCTGAGACAGCAATTAAATCTTTAGAAGAATCCTGAGAGCAGCACCTGAGTGGCTCAGTTGATTAAGCAGCCCACTTTGGCTCAGGTCATGATCTTCTGGTTTGTGAGTTCAAGTCCCACATCGGGCTCTGGTACCGGCAGCTCAGAGTCTGGAGCCTGCTTCGGATTCCGTGTCTCCCTCTCTCTCTCTCTGCTTCTCCCCCACGCATGCTCTTTCTGTCTCTCTCTCAAAACTACATAAACATGAAAAAAGAGATAATCCTGAGATAGAGGATCTGAAAACACTCATAGAACACAAGAATGATGTTACGGAGCCCAAACTAACAAAGGAAAAAAAAAAAAAAAAAAAAAAACAGCTGAAGTTTCATTGACCAGAAAAAGACAAAGACCGGAATAAAAAGCATTAGAAGAGGGAGTACCTTAAAAATTATGGACCCCATGGCCCCTGCTAACAGGGAGAGAAACAAGAGCAGGAGCACAGATGCCAAAACGTCCCAATAGAAAAAGGTGTACAACTCTTTTCTCTTTTTCTTTCTCTCTCTCCCCATCCCAACCACACCCACCCACAATGAAAAGATTTTTTTCTATGACATGGTAATTAAATAATTAACACAAATTCAAATTTTAAAAAGTAACATTTTACTTATATAGAGGCATGTCCTGGCTGAATCTCAATTAAGATCAGAAGTGTGAAACCAACAAAGATATTCCTGCCCGCTTGCCACCACCATTATATTATATATATATATATAGAGAGAGAGAGAGAGAGAGAGAGAGAGAGAGAGGGAGACAGAGGGAGAGAGAGGGAGTGTGAGCACGTGAGCGAGCCCAGAGAATACTTGAGTAATATGCATGAAACAGAAAGTGACCTGTACAGAGAGATTTGGTAGATAGAGAAAAAAAGTTATAAATAGTATAGTATCTCCATACATCAGTTGGGAAATTATTACATAAACCCATCATAAATTTGATTTAATTGTCACCATCAAACTGGTGATTTCCAAAACAAAACAAAAAGGTATAATTAGGAAAAACATTAAAATATAATCTAGTTTTTAGTAGTCACTCTCAAATATCACAGATGAATAGTCTATTGACAAACTTTGAAGAAAATAATGAAACTTGGCTTATATCTGAAGCTGTGTTACAAAAAAATTGAAGCATAGTTGTTGCAAGAAATATGATGTGATACAGTACATCAATTTAGCTTTTGGTCCTTAAAATCTCCATAAGATCAATCACACTACTTCCTAGTAATAATAATAATAATAATAATAATAATAATAATAAATAATCTGATACTAATAATAATAAATAACAATAATAATAATCTGATACTACCAAGAGCTTACTCTGTGTTAGACACTTTCTTAAGTGCTATACTTATCTCAGTTAATCCTTGGAACCCTAGAAGGGGAACACTATTATTGCCTCCATTTCACAGATAAGAAATTGTACTTGAGATACTAAGTGATTCATTCAAGATCACACAGTAAGAAAAGAAACTCAGTACTTAAACCTACAGCTCTTTGACATGCAATTTCAGGCTGTTGTCCGATTGATGCTACCCTCTTCTATCCACAGACTTCCAAAACTGTTAATCCAACTATAAACATTATGCATCCCCCAGCAAAAAATTTTTCCTATAGATTTTATTAAAAATGTAAATCTTTTATGAAACTCTACATTTAAAAAAAAACAATTACTTTGGTTATTTTCTTGGATTTACAATCTTTCAAGAAGACAGTGTCTGCAAATTCTAGTTTAATTTAAATTCAACCCAAATTGAAAAGGTTTGCCACTCTCCAGAGTACCACCATTTCTGGTGTGGAACTGCTGACCTCGTTCTAAGTAAGGGATAAACTCACATAGCTTGAATGTAATCCTTAGGGAAAAGAGTTGAGTTATTGTTCATGTCCCATTTATATAAAATGCTGACCTTTCAAAATAATCCATTTCTTATTGTGTTTAAAGAATAAAAATAGGGGCGCCTGGGTGGCGCAGTCGGTTGAGCGTCCGACTTCAGCCAGGTCACGATCTCACGGTCCGGGAGTTCGAGCCCCGCGTCGGGCTCTGGGCTGATGGCTCAGAGCCTGGAGCCTGTTTCCGATTCTGTGTCTCCCTCTCTCTCTGCCCCTCCCCCGTTCATGCTCTGGCTCTCTCTGTCCCAAAAATAAATAAACGTTGAAAAAAAAATTTAAAAAAAAAGAATAAAAATAATTGTGCTTATACATTAACATCAATGATCTATGTTACTTTGACCTTGGTTTTTATATCTTATTTTCTGAATACCCAACTTAGGTTTAGTCTTTGGAAATATGACAGTATTTTATGTTGTGTAAAGTAAAATATCACATACTTAACCCTATACACTTTTAATCTGGGAGGTAAAATGGGTATGTAGAAAATAGCTGTCTCGGGGTGCCTGGGTGGCTCAGTCGGTTAAGTGTCCGACTTCAGCTCAGGTCATGATCTCGCGGTTCGTGAGTTTGAGTCCCATGTCGGGCTCTGTACTGACAGCTCAGAGCCTGGAGCTGCTTCAGATTCTGTGTCTCCCTCTCTCTCTGCCCCTCCCACTCATGTTCTGCCTCTCTCTCTCAAATATAAGTAATAAAACATTAAAAAAAAGAAAATAGCTGTCTCTACTTCATTAAATCTGATAAAGAGGAGGGGAAAGCCCATTAATTATCTAACTATATGATATTAAATAGTTATTACCAATTATTGTATTGGTGGCATATAGACATTGATTTTGGTTCATATCACAAAGTGTCAGCAACACTAAAAAGCCTACTGATTAGAGATAACAAAATTATAACACGTGACACTAACAAGCTTCAGAATGAGAAAATGCCTCCAAGCTTCTTCTTGTTTTATCGTATTTACAAAGAACATTTATTTAAAGGAACATTACAGAATTTAGAAGTCATTACAAAATATGGCAAAAAAAAAAAAAACTCCAAAAAGATAAATATTAGATAGCAAAGAAAACAGAGTTGTAGTTATAATAATCTTAATGTGGTATAAATTTAAAACAATGACATTCAATGGGATTAATTAAGAGCCATAGGTTAAATAAAATAGATACATCAAGAAAAATATTCAGGGAAGAATGTAAAAAACCTATGTTTTAGTAATGATATATTTAGTTGCAAGGAACAGAAATCTTTTAAAACTAGTTTAATGAAAACAAGGCTTAATATAAAAGTAAACATGCAAATTCCATGGGCATTCAAAGAAAGGGAAATGAAGCACTTACTAGACCATAAGGATCTCAGAAATGGAATTGGAAGGCAGGAACTAAGACACGCCTCCCGTGTCTTTCAAAGATCACCCATGTCTCTGTTCTCCCCCTCACCAGTTTCCTAGACTTCTACACATACAGCATGGCAACATCATCCCCAGCTCTCAACTCCACTGTTAAAGTACCTCCTACTATCAGATGAGCACAATTCCCAGATGCCTCAGCTGTGGGTTAATAGTCCCTGGGTTGGGTCTTCATCCCAAAACACAGACTGAACTGAAAGACAGTTGTAATAAAGAAAAACTTTGATACTGGGGCACCTAGCTGGCTCAATCAGTAGAATGTGCCACTCTTGATCCCAAGGTCATGAGTTCAAGCCCCACATTGGACATAGAGTCTACTTAAAATTTAAAATTTTTTTAATTAAAAAAAAAAACTTTGACAGAAAAAAACCCAACAAGTTGCATACCTACCTCCACCTACAAGAAAAACAACAGAAAGAAACAGTAAAATGTAAGCATTAGCTTATATATTTGAATTTCAAATGAGAAAAAGAGAAAAAGAAACCCATATGGTGGCATTGGCCCTGCCCAAATACAAAAAAAAAAAAAAAAAAGGGATTCTCAAAACAATTTATTTGGTCAAGATTTCCTCCCATTTTTAACACAAGTAAAACAACTTTATTTTTAGATTACCTAAATTGGAAACAAATGCTTAACAATACTTTGATTTTGGTTTTTGAACTCAACGAAAGCTGTTTGAATAACATAAGTCAACAGCTTCAACATGCACATTTTCAAATAGGTCTCTGGATAACATGTAGAAATGATGAACACAGAATTCAGGCCACTATTTTTAAAAGTGCTTAAATGGTACCCTTCAATAGAATTTCTATTATGGTTCAAGAAGAAAAGAAAAATCTCAGAGGTTAATGCAATTTATTTTAAATTGAGTTTTGTTAGGTGGACTCATAAGTTATTAATTAAAAATCAGATTTTTGTAATGTCTTCTAAGTATGCCTTCTAGGTATATATCTAATATCCAACTATCAAAACATGTGCATATAATATTATACAAAGTATCTCACAAAGCAATAAGAAAATGTCAGACACTGCTGTTTTTCATTCATTACAGAAACACTTTTTAATCTTTTTTTTAGAATCTATAAATTATTTTCTGTTTTCTATAGAATTCTTAGTAACGTGCTTTCCACAAAAGAGGCATTTTAAATTCACTGGCTGATTTTAATTTGCAGTGGTCTATCTTTCTTTTATCTACAATTCCATAAGTTTTATTAAGTGCCCGCTTTGTGAAAAGCACCATACTTAGTGATGCAATTAGGTTTTAGACTGGCTTTAATCAGTGATTAAACTTCCACTTTACTCTCCTTTTCTATGATTCCCTAACAAATGAAGAAATACATACTCGAACTGGTAAGTCCTTAGATAATTGAAGATTGATTACATTTCCTAATAATTTACCCACTTTAATTGGTTCTCCTTTGCTTCTATATTCTCTTTATTGCAGGATTCCTCCCTTAGCAATTTTTCTCTGTGCATCTTGAAATGACAAATTAATGTCAAGGAAAAAACCCTAACATTTTTGTACATAATTAATCACTGGAGTCATCTTCAATGGATCTTTCTTTAAATGGGATTAACTAGAAATTTGGACTTCTTTTATTTTCAAATTTTGTGAAGCTGAATTACACTATTTTAGTTAAGAAATGTTTCTGGGGATAGAAACACCACCAATTAATATTTAGCCAATAATGCAGAGAAGTTGGTGGCTTTCAAATTGTGTGCGGCATTGCTCTAGGTATAGTATATAAAGATTTACAAATTTTTCATCTATCTGGAATTTATGTTCAGCTTTCTTCCAAGTAGTTATCAGTGAAAGCCTCACACTTCCAAATTCCTCCTTGTAATATTAAACATATACAGATATAGATATAGATATAGATATAGATATAGATATATACCTACATACATATATATATATGTATGTAGGTATATGTATGTGTATATATATATATAGATATATAGATATATAGATATATATAGTGTTGACTTAGTATTAAACACATTTTGAAAACTTTTCCCACAATAATGGCTAAAAATGAAGCTCAGTTATAGTACAATAATAAAACACTGCTGTCTACAATCTCACATATTGAGAGGTATAAGCAAAACTACAAAGACTGGTAAATTAAGGACAGATTATATGAATCCAGTACAAGAAAGCCATGAACTAAAATTTTAAAGTAAACTGACTCAGAGAGTTGGGAGGAGAAGACAAATCAGTTGCTAAGGCCAAATCAGGAGCCAAGTATCCTAACTCAGGTGTGAGCAGGTTGAGGCCATTATGTACTAAGTAATAAAGCCAAAGGTCAAAACCCAATGGAGAAGTCAGAGGTCAGATCTTTGGCAAGTGTTGACAACAACCCTTAGTTTCTTCAAAACTAAGGTTGGTGGCAAAATCAGAGGCAGGCAGGAAGGGGGAATAGGGCAGATCTTCAGGATAAAACAGGGAAGCAGTAAAATAAATAGTATATCCAAAAAGTTAAAGGCCTAAAGGTAACAAGAGAGCAAGAAGTAACAATACTCTATAGCAGTAATCTTCAACAGAACTTTCTACAGGAGTGGAGTGTTCCAACTCTCAGCATCCAGTACAGTGGCCTATCCACGGGTGACTTGAGAGCATCTGAAGTATGAAAAGTGCAACTAAAGAAATAAGTTTTAATTTTTAATTTAAATTTAATTAGTTTAAATATAAATAACCATTTGTGTTTACTATTCTGGACAATGTACTTCTATGGGGTAGAAATATGACTGACTCCAAATCACATGGACTGTGTTTTATTACTACATGATCTCCTTCAAGGGCCCTGTTATATTATCATCCTTCCACTAGTTAAAAAAAAAAAAAATGCAGCTCCTTTCGCCCATCATCTGATACTACCCATTCTTCCCTGTTTCCCATCACAGTGATATCCAACCAGGGCAAGATTTTTATTTCTTGAGGGTGTGTTATATCAGAATATTGGGTTGGTGGGCATATAGTTCCTAGGCCCCCAGGTATGTCTGCTGTGCACCTCCCAATGTGCCTTTCCCAGTTAATCCACTGCCAGGAGATACCACTTTCCTTGGTCACATCCTGGGGATAAGCATGGAGGTAGTGCTTGCTGGCTTGGCCCTGAAAAGGAGAAATGAGAAGAGAATTGGGAATACAAAGAGTAATGGTGGTGATGGAAAGTGGAAAGAAACAGACAGGACATATTTATAAGAAATCATTTAGGAACATTTTGCTAGACTTCCAAAAGATCCTTCTTTTTTCCCTTCTGAATACTGTGGTAAGATTATAGATCTGATGATCCTGCTCTCTGGAGGTCTCAGACGGCTTGAATTTCAAGTTCAGCTTAAGAGCAGATATCTGAACTATATGAATAAAAGAGGTAGTACCTCTGCAATTTCTAGATTAGGTATAGAGGGAACTATAGGAAGCTGGCCCACCTTATACACTCATAGTGAAAATAATACTAATTCCAAATAATTTGGGAACAGCAGGAGGACATCATCTGTTATAACTAGTCCCTGTTGATTTCTTCTAGAACAGTGACTGCCACATAGCTGGCACTCAGTAATTATGAGTTGAATGCCAAACCATGGTTGTCTCAGCATCGACTATACATTTTTCCAAAAATGATACTGGATGTAAATGTCACCATCCCTGTGGTCTGTCTGCTGTGGATTTCTGAGTCTAAGGCATGGATAAGGATTAGGTAATGCATCACATTTTAACCATCAAAAGTAGAGCAGACTTCTGCTTCCAAGAATATAAAGTAGACATATTCTTGCCTATTCCTCCATGCTAACTACAACTAACCTCCCTGGACATCATATATAAAATGCATAAAATTTCTCAAAATTGGAGAAAAGAAGACTGATCAGATAGGAGCCAAGGAGTGACATAAATTTTCTTTTTGCCTCATATATCTCTGACTTGGAGCTAAGGAAATTGGCAACCTGAAAATGCCAATGGGCACAGAAAAAAAGCCCCAACAAAAGCCTCCTGTCTCTAGCCACATAAACAAGAAAAGGCCAGTCTAGCAACACAGAAAACTTTTACACAATAATTGCTCTACTCTGGACAAACAACATAGAAAAAACTATGGTCTCACTCCCACATCCACAACAGCAAAAGCTAATAGAGAGTTTAGACTTCCACCTTTATGAGGCTGTAAACAAGTATCCCCAAACCCATACCAAGCGTATCAGAGAAGGCCAAATAAAGCACTATGACTTTCATCTCCACCAGCAGTGTAGGTGGAGATTGTATGGGGAGCCAAAATTTCTATCTCCACCTGGAAATAATAACATACTTTTCCAAGCCCCTGCTGGGGTGGTGTAGGTGGAGGCCTTAGTGGAAAGTCAGGCTGTTCACCATTGCCCAGTGGTATCAAAACAATGCCTCACTGCATGACACTGAAGACAACCTGGAGAACTAGAACTCCCATCTCCACCCAAAAGTAATAATGAACCCTCACCTCAGGTGTCGGTGCAGACAAAATGGAGAACTTGAACTTCGACCTCCACCTGGCAGTAATGAAGCAGTGTCCTCTCCTCCCTTCTTATGCCAGAGCATCATCAGACAAAGTCAGCTAACACTGGTTTAAATAAGATCCAGAGTAGCATAATATAAAAACAGCCAAAACCCTAGACAAGAGTGACAAAGGAAAAACAAGAGACAAGACACAAATTACCAATATCAGAATTGAAACAGTGCATGTCACTTCAGGCTCTGCAGACATCAAAATGATAATAAGGGTTTACTACAACCAACTCAACAAACAAATTTGACAACTTAGATGAAATGGACCAATACCTTGAAAACCACAAACTCTTACAACTCATCCATATATAAAAGAGATCACTGAAATGGTCCTGCAATATTAAGGAAATCTAATGTGTAATTTTAAAACTCACAAAAAAGAAATTCTCAGGCCCACATAGTTTCACAGATTTCTGCCAAATGTTTAAAGAAAAATTAAAACCATTTGTACAATATCTTTTCTAGAAAATAGAAGAGGAATAAGCACTTCCCAACTCATTTTAGGAAGCTGATATAACAGCCAGAGAAAAACAGTACAAAGAAAGGAGAGAGAAGAAAGGAAAGAAAGAGAAGAAAGGGAAGAAGGAGGGAGGAAGGAAGGAAGGAATAGAGAAAGGGAGAGAGAGAAAGAGAGAAAAGGAGAAGAAAGAAAGAAAGAAGGAAGGAAAGAAGGAAAGAAAGAAAGAAGGGGAGGCAGGCAAGAAATGAACCTTGGCCTAAGTCTCATGCCTTATACAAGAAACTAACTCAAAAAATATCATGAATTTAAATGCAAAATATAAAACTATAAAACTTGTAAAAAACCTTGGAGAATATCTTTATGATCTAGGGCGATGCAAAGAGTTTCTTAGACTTGACACCAAAAGCATGATCCATCAAAGGAAAATTTATAAATTAAACTTCATCAAATTTTAAAACTTCTGCTCTGCAAAAGACCCTGATAAAAGGATGAAAAGCAAGCTATAGAGTAGGAGAAAAATATTTGCAAATTCGTATCTCACAAAGGACTAGAATCTAGAATACGTTTTTTAAAATTCAAAATTCAACATTAAGAAAGCAAACAATCCAATTGGAAAATATGCAAAAGACGTTTCACACACACACACACACACACACACACACACACACACAAACACACACTATATAGATACACACACACGTACACACACACATATACACACACAGATGTCAACAAACACATAAAAATATGTTCACCACCAATTGCCTTTAAAGGAATGCCTTTAACACCAAAGGTGCCTCATTTAAAACCACAATGAGGCACCACTACATACATATCAAATGACTAAAATAAACAATACTGGCAACATCAAATACCACCTGGATCATTGATACATTGCTGGTGGCAATGTAAAATGGTAGAGCCACTCTAGTAAAGAGTTTGGTAGTTTCTTTAAAAAACTAAATATTCTACAACGAGACTACCCAGCAATTGCAATTCTAGACATTTATCCCAGAGAAATCAAGAGTTGTATTTACAAACCTGTACACAAATATTTATAAATGCTTTGTTTATAATGGTCAAGAAATGGAAACAACCCACATGTCCTTCAGTGATGAATGCTTAAAGAGACTGGTACAGCCATGCCATAAAATACCACTCAGCAACACAAGAAGGAATTTTTTTTTCCAAATTTTTATTTAAATTCTAGTTAGTTACCATATACAGTAATACTGGTTTCAGGAGTAGCATTCAGGAGTAGCCAGTGTTCATCCCAAGTGACCTCCTTAACACATACCACCCATTTAGCCCATCCACCTCCCACCCCCTCTCCATCAACCCTCAGTTTGTTCTTTATAGTTCTTCATAGTCTTTTATGATTTGCTTCCCTCTTTTCTCCCTCTTTCTCCATTTTCATCTGTTTTGTTTCTTAAACTCCACAAATGAGTGAAATCAAATGGCATTTGTTCTTCTCTGCCTGACTTATTTTGCTTAGCATAATACACTCTACCTCCATCCATGTTGCAAATGGCAAGATTTTATTCTTTTTGATGGCTGAGTAATATTCCTTTATATATTTTACGTGTGTGTGTGTGTGTGTGTGTGTGTGTGTGTGTATTTTACATATATATGTGGGTATATATATATGTGTATATATATATATATATATATAGGTGTATGTATATATATGTATATATATATAGGTGTATGTGTATATATATATCATATATACATTCATATATATCACTTTGTCTTTAACCATTCATTGGTCAACAGATTTGGGCTCTTTCCATAATTTGGCTATTGATAATGCTGCTATAAACATCGGGGTGCATGTGCCCCTTCAAGTACTTTTGTATCCTGTGGGTAAATACTTAGTAGTGCAATTGCTGGGTCATAGGGTAGTTCTATTTTTAACTTTTTGAAGGACCTCCATACTGTTTTCCACAGTGGCTGCATCAGTTTGCATTCCTACCAACAGTGTAAGAGGGTTTTCCTTTCTCCATATCCTTGACAACATCTGTTGTTTCCTGAGTTGTTAATTTTAGCTATTCTGACCAGTATGAGATGGTATTTCATCATGGTTTTGATTTGTATTTCTCTGATAATCAATGATGTTGAGCATCTTTTCATGTGTCTGTTGGCCATCTGGATGTCTATAAGAATGAACTATTAACACACAACTTAGATGAATCTCCAGAGAATCATGCTGAGCAAAAAAAAAAAAAAAAATCAATCCTAAAATATTATATATGATTCCTTATATATCACTCTTGAATCAAAAAATTATACAAATAGAAAACACATATTGACACAGAGGGAGTAGACGTGGGTGTAGGTGCAATTATAAAAGGACAACACGAGGGATCCTTGTGGTTATAGTGGTTATAGAAAGATTCTGTGTCTTGACAATATCAATGTTAACATACTGGTTTTGAAATTGTATTATTATTTTACCAGGTATTAACTACTGTTGGGAGAAACTGAGTAATGGGTACACTTGGTCATTCTGTATTGTTTCTTACAATTCCATTTGAGTCTACAATCAACTCAAAATTTAAAAATCCATAAAACTAAAAAAAAAAAAAACTTTAAAAACAAAACCAGAGCACAAGGAATTTTCAGGGTCAGGGTGAAAAATAAGTGACATTATTAAATGGGGTTTCTTGGCATTATTTGATAGCTATATGTATTTTGCATATATACATGAAGGAGGAAGAAAAGACATTTTTGCTTTAAAGGATAAAATTAGAAAATGAAATTATAAGAATACAGGCTCAATGCAGGGAAGGACGTTTGTAATAGTGTGTCCAACACTGTAATGGGTTGCCTTGAGAAGTGAATTTCAATGTAATGCATTCAAGTAGAAAGAATGTTGCAAAAGGCATAAGTGTATTTGGTGGAGGGTAAGCCTCATCAGGGAATCACAAATTCACATGCCAAGAGGGAGCTGGCTAGGTATTGAACAGGAACTGCTAAAGCATGCTGGGGGGAGGAAAAAAGAAAGAGCAGTAAGGAACAGTGGAGTCATGGAAAACTGGAGAAGCCACCTGCAACTCAGCTCTGAGATGCTATTGCCTTGTGAGATTGCAGACCAAAAGGAGATCTTCAGATGTTTCAAGAGAAGCTGGAAACCTGGCCTTTTACATGTAAACTCCCAATAACCAAAATGCCTTTACTAATTTGTTTATTATATTCAAATACTATGAGGTGTAAAACGGTATAATCCAAATAAAACTTATCCTATTGTTTGAATTTCAACACTTCAAATGAATCATAAATAACGGTTCCTATCATGGCATCCTGCATTTCAATGTCCAAAATGTCTTACACTGACATCTATCATAGATTGCTATTTCCATGAAAACATTTTAAGAGTAAATATCTCATTAGTTGCAATTTGTATTAAGACATTAAGGGAATAGTTAAAGCAATGACTTTCTGTTAAGCCCTGCATAGGATTTCCAACTTGTTTTGAAAGTCATTTGTGAAAGCTCTAATTTTCTTGCAGAATATATTTTCTTTACCACATATTCAGACATATAATTAAATGTTTCATTGTTCAAATTTACTTCACAAAGGTATGTTTTTCTCTCCTGACATGACTGAAACTTTCTTGAGAGGAATTGTCAAGTCTTACATTTCCTTTTTCTATCCTTAGTATTACTTACTACAGTTTGGATCATACAATAAGTGCTCAAAAATGGTTAGATCATAATGATTTACTTACTACCAGGCCTTGTGTCAAGTGATGTAACTGAAGATATTCCTGGTCAAAAAGGTAAAAGTTTGGATAAGTGGGCCGTAAGATTTACACACACACACACACACACACACACACACACACACACACACACACACTAGAATATTACTCAGTGATCAAAAAGAATGAAATCTTGCCATTTGCAACCACATGGTTGGAACTAGAGGGTATCATGCTAAGCAAAATAAGTCAGGCAGAGAAAGACAAATATCATATGATTTCACTCATATGTGGAATTTAAGAAACAAAACAGATGAACATAGGGGTAGGGAAGCAAAAATAAGATAAAAACTGAGAGGGGCAAACCATAAGACACTCTTAAATACAGAAAACAGACTGAGGATTGCTGGCGGGTGCTGGGTGGGGAAATGGGTTAAATTGGCGACGGACATTAAGGAGGGCACTTGCTGGGATGAGCACTGGGTGTTATATGTCAGTGATGAATTGCTGAATTCTACTCCTGAAACGAATACTACACTGTATATTAACTAACTTGAATTTAGATAAATATTTTTAAAAGAAAAAAAATAAAGAAGCTTCATCAAAAACTACTTTTATGAACACATGGTTCCACACACAAAGTCAGTTTCAGAAATCCCCATATGCCAAGAGTGGAGCTGTTCAGCTGTTGTTGATGGGCATCATGCCCCAGGCAAAGGTCCTACTTTTCAAGACAATGCAGTTTTCACACCACTGTCTCCTGAATGGGTTGAGTCATTCTGCTTTCCACCCCTGAAGCTTTATCTCCTTTAACGTATTTCTTTGCCTCCATCAAATTTCTCCACACGTTGTGCATGCCTTTTCCCCCTGACGGCTGCTCCAAATATGACACATCCCATTCTTTTTTATCCACTAATGTGGTAACTGTTATTTGGGCTTCATGAACACATTTTTTTTATAGAAAGAAAAAAGGACACAAAAAAATCCACGTCCTACTGGGAATTTCAGCTTCAAAACTCAGTTCTGAGGATGCAAGCTGCATTGGGAATGGTTGACCAGAATTGTGGGCATGACAGTATGTAAACTTCAATACTAGAACAGTCTTCTCAGATCCTGAAATGCCACAGAGCAGTACAAAGGAGAGAGATGTGCTCTCTGCTATTTCATATCACCTTTTAGTCCTAAAAAAATAAAGGTACCAAACAACAGACAATGTCTCTCAAAGTGCAGTTCCTTTGCTGACTTTGAGTGTCAGATCTTACTCTAGTGAAAACAGTAACAACAGTGTGACTTGAGCTTTTTATTTTTTTTTTTCAATCTATAGCGAAAAGGAAGGCAATTTCTTATTTACCTGGTTAATGGACCAGCCTGTTAACTGGTGACTGACTTCTGCCCTTGCTTCCCCCACCCCTGTAGTTTATTCTCCAAGAGCAGCTAGTGAGCCTTTAAAAGACTTCAGATGGTGAACCTCATCCACTCCAAATTGCAATGGCTCTGCTTTTCAATTGGGATTAAAGCCCAAGTTGTACACCATCTCCTCACATACTCATCTCCCTCACTGAGCTGACCTTATCTATACCCTCTCCCGCCCTTCACTCTACTCCAGCCACAACAGTCTCTTTGCTGTCCTTTGAATACACTCAGCAGGCTGTGGCACTAGGGTGTCTGCACGTTCCCTCTGCCAGGACCACTTTCCCATAGACATCACTGCCTTCAAGATTGTGCTCATATATCAACACCTCAACAAAACCTGCCTCCACCATGCTATAAATGATCAAAATCCTTTCTCTCCTGTACTTCCAACTCCTTTCCTCCTGATCTTTCATTTGTCCATATTATTATTTATAATGACAGTCATATTATTTGCTTGAATTTTGTGTACTGCTTATAATGAAATTTACAAAAGCAGAAATACTTGTTTTATTTTCCTACTTAACCCAGCTACCTAAAACAGTGCCTGGCATATATGCACAGTAGACACTCAATAAAATTTGTTGACTAAATAATTAATGGTTAATTGGTTTATTTTGTTCTTTGAAGATAATAAAGGTATTATCCTGGACAGAAAAAAAAACATATTTTTAACAAAGTAATTGTAATTCATCATCACTGAATAATCAAAAACTTTATTTTCTGAATTCAAACTCATGCACTTTTGTTTGTTTGTTTGTTTGTTTGTTTGTTTTCCCAAAGAGCCACAGAAAGCCTTCAATACCCATATAGCATAAAAGTAAGCTGGAAACTTCCAGTTGAATTTGGGTTAGCAAATGAATTGAAGATTTAGAAAGCATTTTTTAATTATCTTCATTTGGAAAACAGGCAGGCCCATCTTTTGCCTCAGATGTAAAACACAGGAACTAGAATATTGCCTCAAGCATCAAAATTCTCTTTTGGTATTTGGTGCATACGTCAGTTAGTCAAACTCCTCCCCGGATCTTGAGTTTTTCCTGGCAATTTGCTCTGGTCTGGGACCTGGGCCCGTGTCCCTGACTCACACTTTCTAGGACCCTGTTAGCCCTCGCCTCTTAATCTCCCTGTTCTCTGGGTCTTTTGATTATGCACACTCATGTCCTCAACTTGGTCCCTGAGCCTTGGCTGATTTTCCAAATATTGACCTATGTAATAGAAACAGAGATGTGTCACCCACATCTCCCTTCTCAGAAATACTTGTTGACCAGCTGTGGTGAATATGGTCAGAAGACCACCTAATTAGCAGCCCCATCAGGGACTGCCCCAGCTTCAAATGGCCATCTGCCCATAGTCACACCCTTCCTTGAAGCAGCATACACCCCATTATGGCCCAATGCTGGACATTCTCAGGAGCCATTCTTGTTCCAGAGCTCCCTTCACGTTGGCCAAGGTACTGCCGGCATGCCTCACAATTCAGCTTCTCCCTGTGCCCAATCCTGCTTCCACCACTTTCCTTCACAAGAATAGATCTCCAATAAACATCTTGTATCCCCAAACACCATCACACTATCTGCTTCTGGAGAACTCAACTGGCAATAACAACATCCAATACCTCTAACTAAGGGAAAAGTCAAAACTGACAAACTTGAAGAGGTAGATGGTGAAGCAGAATGTGTGTAAGCAACACTCAGGGAGCAACAGATGATGACATAAGAGCCTTATCTACTACTGAAGCAATGTTAATAATGCTAATGAGTCCTCATTGTACTATGTGTTTTTTGTTTTTTTTTAATTTTTCTTTTTTCAACGTTTACTTATTTTTGGGACAGAGAGAGACAGAGCATGAACGGGGGAGGGGCAGAGAGAGAGGGAGACACAGAATCGGAAACAGGCTCCAGGCTCTGAGCCATCAGCCCAGAGCCCGACGTGGGGCTCGAACTCACGGAGTGCGAGATCGTGACCTGGCTGAAGTCAGACGCTTAACCGACTGCGCCACCCAGGCGCCCCTGTACTATGTGTTTTTAACATCAGCTAATAATACAAGAAAGCTACTTTGCTTTCTTAAAACTCTGAGCCAAAACTCTCTTCTAACTCACTCTCTGGAAAATTCTTCATTTTAAGTTGATAATTCTTTTATGAGACAAATAAATAAGCAAAACATATCAACTGTGAGATAATCAGAACATAGCTTAGGTTCTGAAGGAGGATAGTAGGAAAGCTAAGCTTACTAGATCATAGAATTCATAAGAATTTCATCTTGAAATTACATATTAACAACATTCACTTGTCAGAAATTCACTTTCAACTACATATCTTTCAGTTTTAAAATAATTCTAGGATAGAGCGGGTCTTTTTTATCTCTAAGATACAGTGAATGTATTGTAACTATTTCTGCTGCTGGTTGGAATAATCTTGTATTGGCCAAGATCATTCACCCCTTACTTTATTGTGATATTTCCCTATATTATTTGAGGTAAAACTACCTTTGATCCAATGCACCTAATATCCAGGAAAGACCTTAGCCAGATCCAAAATCACGCAAAGCAACTGTCTTGTCTTTGCCTGAGGGTGAATATAGTTAGTATTTTCCAAACTCCCTCTAGTCACCATGCGATCCTTTTGAGTAGCTGATTTCTGTGCCAAGCCCATTCGGCTTGGCCTCTTATGAGTGGTTCTGAATTCCAAAGGCTGCTTGTTTGAAAATTCATGAGCTTCTCAATGATGCGGTTCCTTTTTTGGCTGCCCCACTGCTCAGTTAGTTCAGACAACAAGCTGCTTAGGGATGGATAATTTTTCCATTTAGCTGCCAAAACCTACAGGGGGGTTGGTATTTTACTGCTATTGTGGAATTTTCAGAAGTTTGGAAAACAGAGGATTTTATTTTTTGTTTTGTTTTGATATAGGACATTTTGACAATGGCTTTGGCAGTGATACAAAAATCTCCATGCTTGTAAACCAGAATAACATTTTCAGCCATCTGGCTTGCATGTAGCACCCTCTGAGTGGGATAGATATAAAAACAGTTAGCAATTAAGAGGTTTAAAATGGCTTTCCCATTAGTTTCTGAACCGAACTATCCCATGATAAAGATATAACAGGCAATGAAGGGGGTGCTGATTCCTTGTCAGCACACTTCTCTTTGTGATAAAAATTGTCTGACACCTCCATAAATTCTTAATCTCTCAATCTTCCTTCACTATCACCACAACCATTCACCCGGATTTCTGGACTCAGATTTTTCTTTTGTCTTAAATATAACATCCCCAATCATAATGAATCACGAATTCCATTAAAAGATCCACCAAATGCCCAGTTATGTTGATTATTCTTCCTTTTGAATATGACTGAGGCTTCATACCAAACAACAGAGGAAAATTCTCAGGCCAGCATAATGTGAATCTCTACCTTTTAATTTTACATTTCAAGGCTTAATCTTCATACGATAAACATTAGATACTTTACCAGGATTGTTTTAAACAATAAAACACAGAAGAAAGTTTTGATTCTTGAAACTGAAAAGACATAGCCCTTTTAAATCAGAAATCATGCCTTTTGACCTCTTTAAAACTATTCAAAGATATTTATTATAATAATCTATACGTATATAAATAGCACTACCAACTTGGAGTCTTGTTGATTTCTGGTACAATAATAGGAAACCAAAGTTATCTGATGCTCTAGAAGCTAATTGTGACAAGTGATGCTGAAATAAAAGAGTAAAATAAAGTACAGTTTGCGAAGAGGTGTTTATCTTCCATCCAGCTTGCTCCCCAGAATCCTCTCCTGCCTGTCCAAGAATCATGATCTGCTAGTAACCTGCAGAAGAGGCTTTGTGCTGTCACTTATTTTGCACATTTTACACAGAGCAACATATTTTTATCCAAGGCTTTCAGAGATTTCTCACTTAGTTGTCAAGTTCAAAAAACCCAGAGCTGGAAGAGATCAGACAGGAATTTTCCCAAACAAATTAGCATGTTGAAGGAGGATGATGTAAATGGCAGCATGAGTTTCCCCATGCTTGAGCACGTTTTTCAGCACAGCTAAGACATTAACAAGTGATGGTCTCATGCACTTGGGCTAGTGATTTACGAAGTTGCTTCCTGATTTAATAGAGTGCTAGAAAGGATTGTTGTTATACCAACTAAAAGAATCATAAAATGGTAATGAATGTTATGAAACTTCATGAATATTTCATCTGAAGATAGGCTGTCAGATTTATCTTGAGGTTAAAGAGCACACAGGGCATAAATCAGGCCCAAGATGGTTGCTTGAGGTTCATAGTTGGTGAGAACTGTTTACATGTTAGGCAAGGCTATCTGTGGATGTTTATTACTTTAGTCACATGTTAGACCCTAGTTAAGATAAAGAAAAAAAATCTGGTTTTAAAATAAATCACTTTAAAAGGGATCAGCAAAGATTTTTAGGAAGGATTAGAGGTATTTTTTTGAGCCCAAATTGGTTTTACGGTAATTTTCTCATTGACTGTATTAAGTATTCAAAACTGTAATCAATATTCAATAAAAAGGGATCACAAGGCTATTGAATTGGCACGATAAAATGGAATAATGAGCATAAACTCATTCTTTAGCTATGAACGACACACATAACCATCATTTATACTAAATCTTTAATATATCATCAGTTTCAAGGCAATTTCTCAGTTGAAATATTTATAGTTAGTTTAAAATTCACTACTTATTTTGTTAGGTATATTTTATTTCTTCCAACAAAATCCCCCAAAATTATTCTTCCCCAGCCTCCACTAAAAACACAGAAGTGAAATTTAGTTCAGTGATTATGAAATTTAGTTCTAGCTCTATAGCTAGCTGACAGAAATCCCCTTAATTCCTTTAAATTAGGTTTTCTTCCTTTCCTATGTCTTTCAAAGTGTAACACGTGTTATTTAAACATAAAGATGAACTTTCTGATTTTTCAAAATTTACCTGGCAGTGGAAATGGAAAGATAGCAGCTCATTTATTCATTTGATCAGCCACTCAGCACAATTTTGAATGCTTACTATGTGCCACGTACCTTGCTAGGTGAGTGGGATGAAATGGTCGTTGGACGAATAAAGGTCCCTACCAGCAGAATGTTTTGCTTTAAGAGGGGTACCCATAAGTAAATAACCAATTATAAAAAGTGTGATGGCTGACATACGGGGCTGATATGAGAGCATACAGAAGGAGTGTACCTTCCCCAGAGTTTAGGGGTCTAATGTAGCACTTTGAGAAAAAAATTGTGTAAGGTCAGACTTACTTGGAGGAATGAAGTCATGATGAAGGAAGGTGTAGACCAGGAGAAAACAAAAACACATGACCTATTAGAGGAACGAAGGAAAAGTTTTAGAGGCTGAAGTGTATTGAATGTATACTTTTGGGGAGGAGGATGAGAAGATGGTAAGGGATGTTATTGAGGGCATAGACCAAGCCTATGAACCCTGCAAGAGGTTTGAACTCAACCTCAGGGCAATGGATTTCACTGGAGTTTCAGCAGTGGAATGATATTAATAGAATCTCATTTCATATTGTCTAACATTACATTTCTTGTTTAATAGAGATAATATTTTATACTTCTACTCTTCATATAAAATGAAAATGAAGGATTTGATCAGATGTCTTAAGTCAGTGACTGATGGGTTTTAAAAGTAATTTTATAAAGAAAGTAGAGGAGAAAATAAAATTATTTATGTAAAAAATGTTGAGTGGTAGAAAGGAGGGTTAACAAATAAATATACCTCTCTAAAAATAAAGTCAGATTGGGTTGGTTACCCTGAAGAATTTCCTGAGAAGAAAGGAATAGTTTCAAAGTTAGATCGTGAAATCTCTTTATGAAGGTATTAAAAAAAAAACATTTTAACGAGGAAAAAATAGCTTATATTCTGAAGAAATCACTCCCTTAAGGAGGTTTATTTCTGCATTTCCACATCCTCATCCTGCTCAATACCCAGAAAATGTAGTACCAAAATAATAACTAATACTCATTAAAGAAATGCAATGTACTTATCTTTAGGTGTTTTACAAGTAGTAGTTTATTAAAACTCCGAAGTGTTTTCCATGTATGAGCTTATTTAATCCTCACTGAAAAATCTGTGCAGTAAATCTATTATTATCCCTATTATTATGGGAGAGTTAGGAACAGAGAGTCAACTCATTTGCCCAAGTCACATGTCAGTAAGTTGCAGAGCTGGGATTTGAAACTAGGCAGCCAGGTTCTTAACCACAATCGGTGTCCCAGAGTACTCAGTCATGACATGCTACATAGCAACATAGTTTACACAGTTTTGATAGCAATCAGGAGGAATATAAATAAAAATTAACTGGGGCACCCAGGTGGCTCAGTCGGTTGAGCGTCCGACTTCGGCTCAGGTCATGATCTCCCGGTTTGTGAGTTCGAGCCCCGCGTCGGGCTCTGTGCTGACAGCTTGGAGCCTGGAGCCTGCTTCAGATTCTGTGTCTCCTCCTCTCTCTGCCCCTCCCCTGCTCATGCTCTGCCTCTCTGTCTCTCAATAATAAATAAATGTTCAAAAAAATTTAAACAAATAAAAATTAACCATCACAAGAGAAAAAATACGGTTTCTGTCTATCCTTGAATACTGTTTTCTCTCTGTGTATTATGGAGTCCATATTTAGGGGAAGAAGAAAAGCCCATTTCATTTTCTGTGAGACAAGCTTACTTTTGGAGATTTGACACTCACAGCAGTGTGTTTGTACATTGATTATTGATGAATGAACTTTGATTGCATTTTTACCTTGGTACTCATGTACAGTAAATGCATTGAATACATGATATCACTTATAAGGGAATAAATAATTTAAAAAACTTTCCTTTACAGAATATATCATACTGAACTGTCATGCACATTGCCCTCAGCTGAGTTATAATGTTATTACCTAATAGATGTCACATCCTTCATTCAAAATGAAAATTGTGCTTTTAATTTCCAGAAAAAAACCACCCTACATGTTTAAGCTGATGTACAGGGCATAATATCAAAGTGTCCCCAACACAAAGAGTCATTTGTTCAATTTTCTGACCTGCTCCAGCCTAAAGAATAAGGAGACCACAGGATGACAAAAGGTTTCCAGCAGAAACAGATTTACAGTCAGAATCGGTTTCCTATGTTTTCATTCATTTTGAATGAATACAAAGAATAATCTCTTGCTGCTAATACAAATGCAGCAAACTGAGCCATTAAATTGACAGTGTGATCTATCCCACTTCACACTGCTTTATAAGCAAAATGTATCATTCTCGGGAGCTTTCTCCTGGTTAAATAATTGTAAGAAATATATCTCTTGCCATTGCTTTTATTGATAAAACACAGCATGTCATCTTAATTCATTCTTCCAGTGCTCTGTTTCATCATCTTCTACCAAGTGATTGGGATTCTGATCACCCTGCGTTCGCTTTCAGATTGAAAGCCTCTATCTACTCATCTGTTCTTCTTCACGAAGAAAAGCTCTGGGGAAACATCTGTTTTCTAACTGAATCTTCGCTGGAAACTCAGATGCCAGCAAGCAATAACCTTGGGGTTCCTTTAGAAATCCTCATGGGTCCCTGCTACGTCAGGGCTTGAAGCTAACAGAATTAACGGACAAAGTGCTGTTACTTGATTTTCATTTCTGAATTTGATTTGGGGTACATGAGCTTCACGGAGTAATGATAATGTTTTACTGATCTCTGAAGTTAGTCATCACTTGAGGAAAGGGTTAGAAGTCTGGAAGCTTTAGCTGCGGATCTTAAACTTTATTCTTTCCCTTTTCCTCCACTGACATTCAATTAAGTTTGCAGCTTGTTTTAATTTCAGAATGTGAAGAACAATTGCGTTGTCTCAATCAGGTATTGTTATGAAATTTCCCACTTCTAATAGCAAACGGAGATTTACAATTTTAGTCTGAAATTGGCATCAGTTGGAATTTTTTTTATTTCCTCATGGAATTTGCTGAAAATTCATCTACCCATTTAATTCAAATGACTGAGAAAAGTAATAAACTTAAATCAGAAGCAGACTTTAGTCATCACACAAGTCAAAAGAAATACACAACCTAGAAAATTTGTAGATATTGATCATCTTTATAATTAGTCTTAACTTTTGCTAAAAACCAAACCATAAACTTTAAACTGATGTGTGTGTATGCGGACATACACACACACACCTACATATAAACACTTACATGTATTCATATCATACACCGTGTTAATAGAATTATTTATATTTTCTTTTGTGTCAGCTTTACTGAGGGATAATTGACAAATCAAATTGTAAGATATTTAAAGTGTATATCATGATGACTTCATATACATATACACTGTGAAAAGATTTCTCCCCTCTAGCTAATTAACACATCCATCACCGCACATATTTATTTTTATTTATGTATTTTTTTGTAAGACCGTTTTAAGTTGTATTCATTTAGCAAATTTCAACTGTACAAAATAGAATATTGGAAGCAATGTGTCACCCACTGTTTCATTATCCATTACTATAAACAATCCACTTCAACTGAACAATTTAGAGGAACAAATTATTTTTTATAAGTCTCTCAGTTGACTGAACTCAGCTGGGAAATTCTTCTCCTTCATATGGCGGAGTCTGGGGTCATTCACTCAACTGCATTCAGCTGGAGACTGAGCTTGACTGGAAGGTCCCAGAAAGTTTTGCTCATATGTTTGGCCCTCTGGTGCCCTTTTACATAGCCACTCCGCATAGCTAACTTGAACTTCCTCACAGCATGGTGACCTCAGGATAGATTCTTTTTTCTTTTAATTTGATACACAATATTACGTTAGTTTCAAGTGTACAACATAGTGATTACCACATAAGTGTAATTACCATCTGCCACCCTACAAACTGATTACAATATTACTGACTATATTCCCTGTGCTGTAATTTTCATTCCTGTGACTTACTTATTTGACAACTGGAATTTTGTACCTCTTAATCCCCTTCACCTATTTTGCTCATCCTCCTAGCCCCCTCTTCTGGCAACCACAGTTCTCTGTATTTATGGATCTGTTTCTGCTTTTTTTGTTTGTTGTTCATTTGCTTTGTCCTGTTTTTTTTTTTTTTTGATTCCACATATAAGTGAAATCATATAGTATTTGTCTTTCTCTGATTGACTTATTTCACTTAGCTTAATATCCTGTAGTTCTATCCATGTAGTCATGAATGGCAATATCTCATTCTTTTTTTGTGGCTGAGTAATATTCATTGTATTTTCTTTCATCAGAGTCTTACACTTTTCAGAGTACAAGTCCTTCACATGCTTCATATTCCCAGATATTCTTTTTGATGCAATTGTAAATGGGATTATTTTCTTAATTCCTCTTTCTGCTACTCTGTTATTAGTATATAAAGATGTAAGATTTCTGTATATTAATTTAGCATTCTACAACTTTACTGAATTCATTTATTAGCTCTAACAGTTTTGGGTAGTCTTCAGGGGTTTCTATACAGAGTATCATGTCATCTACAAATAGTGACAGTTTTACTTCTTCCTTACTAATTCAGATGCATTTTGTTTCTTTTTCTTCTCTGATGGCTGTGGCTAGGATTTTTAATACTATGTTGAATAAAAGTGGCAAGAGTGGACACTCTTATCTTGTTCTTGATCTTAGAGGAAAAGCTTTTAACTATTCACCATTGACTATGATGTTAGCTGTGGGTTCTTCACATATGGCCTTTATTATGTTGAACAACGTTCCCTCTGAACTGACTTTGTTGAGTTTTTATCATGAATGGGTGTTGAATTTTGTCAAATGCTTTTCCTGCATCTACTGAGATGAACATACGGTTTTTTTATCCTTCATTTTACTAATTTGGTGTATTAATTTCATTTGCAGATCTTAAACCCTCTTTGCATCCCTGGAATAAATCTCACTTGATTGTGGTGAATGATTCTTTTAATGCATGTTGAATTCAGTTTGCTAACATTTGGTTGAGGATTTTTGCACCTATGTTCATCAGGGATATCGACCTGTCATTACCTACCTTCCTCCTTCCTCCTTCCTTCCTCCCTTCCTTCCTTCCTCCCTTCCTCCCTTCCTCCCTCCCTTCTTCTCTCTCTCTCTCTCTCTCTTTTGCTGGTTCTGGCATCAGGATAATGCTGGCCTCACATAATGAATCTGGGAAATTTCCTTCCTCTTCTTTTTTTTTTTTTTTTCTAATTTAAGAAGGATAGGTATTAACTCTTCTTTAAGTGTTTTATAGAATTCAGCTGCGAAGTCAACTGGTCCTAGACTATTGTTTATTGGGAGGCTTTTTAATTACTAATTCAATTTCGTTGCTAATAATTGGTCTGTTCAATTTTCTATTTCTTCCTGATCATTTTTGGGAGGCTTGTGTTTCTAGGAATTTATCTATTTCTCCTAGGTTTTCCAATTTCTGGCATATAATTTTTCTTAGTAGTTTCTTATAATCCTTTGTGTCTCTATAGTGTCAGTTGTTACTATTCCTCTTCCTTTTCTCATTTTATGATTCCTTTCTCATGTTTTCATGATAAGTCTGGCTAAAGGTTTATCAATTTTATCTTTTCTTTCTTTTTCAGCACAGCCTCCTCCATCTGCTGCCCCCTCCCACCTCCACCTCCAGCACCTCCCAGCGACAGTTCATCCTGCAACTATTAAGCCACACCAGGATGGGGGGAAAGAATAAAAATGGGGAAGGTTCACACCACCCAGGGGTCACCAGGCTAGAGTGCAGGTCAGTCAGGCTTAGATCATGCCCTTCCTCCTTCTCACACCCAGGTACACCCATGCAAGTATACTCCAACCTCTGGGCAGGCAACTGAGTATAGGATAGGGACTGCACCCCAGGGACCAGGGGAGGAGCTGACTCTTCAGAGGTCTCCAGGGTGTGCTCTGCACCAAGCCTGGCAGGCTCAGGTCAAGGTGCACCTCGCTCCTGCCAGCTGGTGAAGGGGCCACACTTACATGGAAGAAGGCAGATGACTGGAAGAGCTCCATACTCTCCCCCAACCCCCATCCAGGACCCACAGACCAGGCAGCCACCCTCACTACAGGTGCCAGACCCAATTTTATTTTTTTTCAAGGATCCAGCTGTTGGTTTCTTTGATCTTTTCTATTATATTCTGTCTCTATTTCATTTATTTCCACTCTGATCTTTATTATTCCCCTCCTTCTACTAACTTTGGGCTTTGTTTTCTTCTTCTTTTCCCTAGTTCCTTTAGGTGTAAAGTTAGATCATTTATTTGAGATTTTTCTTTTTTTTTCTTGGGTTGCCCTGTATAGGATAGTCAGATTCTTACATAGCAGCTGGCTTCAATAATAATAAAGTAAAAGCGGCCAGTCCCCTTCAGGACTAGGCTTGGAATTGGCACAACATCACTTGAACTGCATTCTATTGGGCAAAACAAGTCATAAAGCCAGGTCAAATTCAAGTGGAAGGGACTGACTCTACCTCTTTATTGTGAGAACCATATGAATGACGGGAAAGGAAGAAACTGGCGGCCACCTTTGAAGACTATCTGGCACACCTAACTAAATTTCAAAGGCCTCTCTCTTTAAATTAGAACGGACTACTCTCAGATTTCTTCATCATACTAGACATTAATTAGTTTTTCCAAAATATCAGTCTGTCTAACTCACACAAAACCCCACATGTTTAAAATTGCATGGATTAATTTGCTCGTGATGCTATCCCTACACATTCACTAATGTTAACACTGAAATCAAACTTCACACTTCAACTTTATAGTCCTTTCCTCACTGTGCTTTCAGTTCTCACTAGCCCTGTCTTCATCTGTTTACATTTCCCCCTGGGATATCATTTGAAATCAAGCAGAAAATAAAAACTGAAAACAAACTTACAATGTGTTTACATGTATGACCCAGGCAATCTAGTCAAATCCAACCATCTATCCAGAAGGTCAAGAGGAATTGTGAAACCCGAGAGAAGTCACCAAGTAGTATGTCTCACCATCCATCTCACTCAAACAAAGTAACTCCCATTTTCAATTATCCACACCAATGGTTCCTTGCATTGACAGGAGTAACCAAGAGGTGACTTCACATTTAACAAGCATTTAATAAATATTAGTCACAAAATATTTTTTTACACATGTATCAAAAAAGTCATCCTAATTCTTTTGTGTGAAAACATCCATTGAGATCCCTATATATGCTAGATGTTGGGAACATAAAGGTAAATTATCTCCTTCACAAAGTCTCAGAAAGCTAAACATGTAAAATACTTACTGAGGTTTCTAGCCATTTCTTTTTTTTAATCTTTAATTTAATCACATAAAACAAAATGATCTCTCATCAAAGTTTCTATTCATAGTGCTTTCCATAACCTCAAGTAAGATTAAACCAAATAAAACTGCTGTATTGACATAAGGATATCTAACAATAAAAGATTTCTAAAAAAAAAAAAAAAAAAAAAAAAAAGACAATAATTTCAGAAAGTTTTCTCATCTCCAGATCAGAGATTTGAGAGACATAAACCTCAAACAGAAAAATTCTCTGTAAGTTATTACTAAGTGGGAAAATCAGCTCCCATTACATATGAGGGGTACATGAAGGTTTAATTTATTTATTAATTCAATACATATTTGTTGAGCACCTGCTATGTGCCAGCTTGGTGATGGGTGTACCATGGAAGAAAAAAACAAAACAAAACAAAAATTCAGTCTCCTCTCTCACAGAGCCTCCTCTCGCCTGGTAAATACAGACATGCCACTATAATCTAGTGAGGTACACTTTCCAAGTGAGTAATATGAAATCCCATGGGATACACAATAGGGTTCTTTAATCTAGGGCAAGAGGTCAGGGATAGCTCCCATAGAAAAGAATGAGTATAAATTAGTTAAATGTAAGTGTGGGGGTGGGAAAGAAGAATGTTCCAGGCAGAGGGAATAGAATGCGCATAGGCTCAAAGTTAAGAGAACATACTCCCTTCTGGGAAGTGAACATCCTTTAGCCTGGCTGGAGCACAACTGTGACAGGAAATTGTGGAGTAAGTATGTAGCTCACACTTCTGGAATGCTACTGCTTCCTGGTGAGCAGGAAAGCAGGAGGTTAGTCATGTAAGTCCACAAACATCCCTATTCTAAAGACTTATAGAACATACCATGCACATTATTAGTTTTGAACAGCATATGTGTATGTATTTGATCATATCACACAAACACACAAAAGAATGGCAAAGAAAGTACATCAACATGTTAACGATGATAGGATTACAGATTATTTTATTCTAAATTTGCAACTTTGTAAAATTTTTGCATTTTCAAAATTTTATACAAGGCTACACATAAAAATTATATTCTGTTATTATATTTAACACAAAAACATAGTTTTAAATGTAACATAACTTCTGAATATAACTACAAATGATATTCCTGAACCTTTTTATAAATCCTCTATTTCTCAGGACACTTTCCATTCTACTGTTCTTTCTGTTTTTTAAAAATAAATGTTTTACAGGGGTGCCTGGATGGCTCAGCCGGTTGAGCGTCCGACTTCAGCTCAGGTCATGCTCTCACGGCTCGTGGGTTCAAGCCCCACATTGGGCTCTGTGCTGACAGCTTAGGGCCTGGAGCCTGCTCGGGATTCTGTGTCTCCCTCTTTCTCTGCCCCTCCCCCACTCACACTCTGTCTCTATCTCTGTCTCTCTCTCAAAAATAAGCATTAAAAAAACATTTTTTAAAAAAAGACACAAAAAAGTATGCATTTTAATCATGTTTCTAACTCGCAGAGCATAACCCTTAAATTTGGTAAATATTATATATATATATATATGTATATTTATCTTATATAATCATATTATACAAATATATGATTTTATACACTGGTATGATTTGAATCCAACATATTACATATTATTTTCACAACTCTACAAATACCCTGAATGTTGCTAAAATTTCTCTCTTACACAAACCACCTCTAAACTTTGGTGGACTAAATGGAAGTTAGCATTTTTTTCTGATTCTAGCAGGCTCTTCCCAGTTTTCTTTCATTAGTCACCCCACATGATGTTTCCTCACTATTTGCAAATTCTGCCTATCAAACCCAAATCCGCAAGCCCATCACGGTTCAGAATTTAAACTCAAAGTAGACAGGAAAACAAACTTGTTTTTAACCTTATGTGTGTGGCTGAGACCACAGAAGATGCACACAGAATAAATGCATCTGGTGACAACTGAAATGAAGATGGCAAGAGTCATGCACATCCTCGAAAATCAATACAAATAAAAAGTGCTTTCTGTTCCTCTAGTTCCATTTCTCAGAGCTGAGTTTATGCTGTTTTCTGTAATTCCAGGCATGATTGCCAACATAGAAAGAGAATAATAATCTAAGTCTTAGCTCACACACAGGCCTTCAGAGGCCACTGGCATATGCTGAACATCAAAATTCATAACTTAATTTGTTTACTTAAGGAATCTCTCAGTTGGTTATCAAATGTGAAGTGTTTTAGAGCTAAGATTAAAAAAAAAAACCTAACACGCCTGAATTATTAATTATCAGTTTACGATTTAAGTCTTTACTTGGCAAAAATAATTCACTTTTCAAAGATTGTTATAACAGGTCTTGGGCACAGCTAGAGCAAACATTTGTGTTTGTATTAAATCTGGCTATTTCCACATATGCTCACTGTGACTTTAGGAACAGAGCCACAGGGAGAAAGTAAGGCCGGCAGTCATTCACATTGTGCTGATAACAGCAATTTGGGTTGGTAGGCTAGCTGTGTCAAAAGGAACAATATTAATATTAATATTTATAACTTGCCTTTCTCCTGCCTTAAATCTACTGAAGACATTGTCATATTTATCTTTAGGCTATTCTTGTGGTGAGCACAGGTACCAATTTTTAAAAAATGTAAGAAGATTTCTATAATCCTCTTGGTGATGTCTAGTTCCAAATTAGAAAAAAAAAAATTATAGGTATTTGAAGTGCCCCAAACTGATATTCCCTGATTGAATGAAAAAGGCATTCCAGTTATGTGTTTACTGTATAGCTGTCTACCAAATCAAAAGTGTGACTTACAGAATGAAGACAGGAAGAAGACGGACCAAATCTAAAGGAGATTGATAGGATTTGCAACAATGTTCCTCGGTCATTTTCTCCCACAATAGAACACTGTGTTCCAATCCTAAAGTCTAGATGGAAAAAAATAGAGCTGTAGTTCTAGGACCACATGGTAACAGAGAGGCTAAAGAGATCTGGGGGTTATGTGCACTATTTCCCACCCTCTAAGCCGACTATCACCCAAACTATGTTGCAAACAAGTACAAGCCATAAATGGTAGGACACACTGATGAATTAGATTTAGTGATGAATCCAATGAATTCAAACCATGTATTCAGTAAATGTGTATTAATGCTTAAAATTCTAATTTTGGAATATAATTTTTGTACTTTACTCTTAGAAACTTAAAAAAGAATGCATCTAAGATTTCTTTCTCCCCTCCCTCCCTCTCTTCCTTCCTTTTTGATTGATTGATTTGATATGATTTGATTTGATTTGATTTGATTTGATTTTCGAGAGCAAGAGTGCAAGCAGGGGATGGGGCAAAGGGAGACAGAGAGAAAGAATATTTTTTAAAGTATTTATTTTGAGAGAGAGCACAAGTTGTGGAGGGTCAGGGAGAGATGAAGACAGAATCCCAAGCAGGCCGGATGCTATCAGTGCAGAGCCTGATGTGGGACCCAATTCCACAACCGTGGGATCATGATCTGAGCCGAAATCAAGAGTTGGACGTTCGACCAATTGAGCCACCCAGGTGTCTCCTTTTTGTGATTTTTCTGAACTAAGTAAATTTTGTTGCTTGTAAAATCTTTGGGACAATTTCCCAATCATAGTTTATGCTCAACAATCTGGCTTACCCAGTAAGATCTACAAGTAGCAGAACAGGCACGAGGTCCATTAGAAATGAACTCAAGATAGTTTCAGATTGAATGATGCAAACTTCATCTGTTCATAACAGATTCCTTGAATCTACCTTTGCAGCGAATGTTCATTGGGGTTTGCATTTTTGCATTTTTTCATCAGTTTGAAGGGTATACAATTATATTTAATTGTTACTGTAATGTACATATTACTAAGTCCAAGTACTATTTTATTCGTTTCATCTTTTTTTTTAATGTTTGTTTATTTTTGAGAGAGAGTGAAAGAGATAGCACAAGCAGGAGAGGGCAGAGAGGGAGAGAGACACAGAATCTAAAGCAGGCTCCAGGCTCGAACTCATGAACCATGAGATCACGACCTGAGCTGAAGTCCGACACTCAACCGACTAAGCCACCCTGGAGCCCCTATTTGTTTTATCTTGCTTTGTTTAGCCATTTAGACCTGTTCTCTCATGATTAGCCTCTTCCTATCTTTCTCACATTTTTCCATTGGCTTGTTAATTTTTAAGATCGCTCTCTGTCCTCTGCATTGCAAGTAGTTCTTCCAAATCTATGAGTTACCAGTTGACTTTCTTACCGATTTCTTTAACCATACATTTATCTAGTCAAGTAATTCTCTTTCCTTTTTTGAAGGCTTTGTTTCCAATCTTGGCTAAAAAGTCCTATCCTGACCATTCAAAACAGTAATCACACATCTAGGAATCTTTTTCAAAGAAATAACAACATATAAGGATTCAAGTACAGGATATTTAACACAGCATTACATTAGCAAAACAAGGGAATGTCTTCCAGAAGAAAAACAGTTGGGCAGATTATGGCACATACAGCCCTTGGACTGAATTTGAGCCCAGTCAGTTGAATCAGAGGGAATTCTACAAGGTGTTATTGAGAAAAGTAAATGCAAAAATGTGTATAATTAGATCCCAGTTTTGAAAATCAATGATAAAACAGTTGTATATTTATTTATACATGCTTATGTGTGTTTCTAAGTCTTTAAGTTATATAAATATATATCCTATATAATCATATAAACCTGCAGGATTCACACTAGACTGTAGCTATGGACGAGGACTGGGATCCCTAAGAAAACTGGGGAAAGGAAATAACATTTTATATACGACATATAACACATACGTGATATTATACCACATATTACATATAATATTATGTGTATATATGTATTTGTATCCATATATTGGGAGGTGGGAAGAGAGAAACATTTTCTTAAATGTAATGCCATTTTCCTTCCTAGTGAAGGAAATAAATAAGACAACTCCCAACAAGTTTTATTTTCAAAATGCAAATTACTTCATTCCAGCATTAGATGCCATCTGATAATTACCACATTATACCAATTGTTTAAACACTGACCATCACTGATATCACTAGAAGCTTCTCCATGTGACTTTGAGAGGGTTAACTGCTCTGTGTCTCACCTTTGAAAGAAAATTAGGAGAATACCAGGATTCATCGTAAAGGATTGATGTGAGCATTAAAGTAGATAATCTATGTAGGATTTAGGACACAGTCTGGCTAAATAAACACTAGTGGACTTAGCAGCAGTGCAAGTGGAAATGGTAGTAAATAGTTACCTTACGACTGCTTTCAAAACTCTTAACCAAAACAGTGCTTGGTTTGTACTGATCTCCTTCGCAGTTTCCAGGTAATTTGTAATTCATTTATCATCAGGAGAAAGGGCATCACCCACTGCTGTGCTAACACTCTCATACTCATTTTCCCCGTAAAGTGTGGTTCCTTAACTTCTGCTTGCTTATTTAAACTATTTTCTGTGTCCCCATCATGCCTTTAGACTTGTGACGTATCTTTACATGAGCAACAGTAATAACCTGCATTTCTGCAGTTCCTTATAGTTCACAAAATGTTTACATACCTTCTCTCATTTAATCCTCACAATTCTTCTGATAAAATGACTGAGGTCTAAAGTAGTTGCAGTTTTCCCTAGATCATGGCCAATAGGTGAAGAGCCAAGAGTCAAACCCAGGACTTATGCCTATAAAGCTCTTGCTCTTTTCAATTTTGATAGCTACTGTCGGATTGATTTTCCAAATACAAAAAGGATGGGCAAAGACCTAGTGTCTTTTTTTCAAAGCAATCCTTCAAGTTGTGATTATGATATATTTTATGTAATTCTAGCACTGGATTTGTAATCCCCGTCATTTTTCTGACACCACATAAGTCCTGGGAATTTAAGCTCACGATCACGGAGGAAAAAAACTATTACGATGACAGGCAAACTTATGGCAAGTTGTCCCACATATCTATTTGGCTAATACAACATTCATTCTCTTATATATGGCCCAGAGCTGGGAAGGAAATTTTCCTGTTCAAGGTAAGCTAATAAAGTTTTCCATATATTAGAGAGTGCATTTGTCCCTAAAGTACATCTACTTATACATGAGAGAATCTGAAAAGCCAGTAAGCATATCCAATCATCTCTGACAGAAAAAAATTATATAACTATGACATCTTGCATACAAATTCACATGTTTAATGCCAAGGCACTTGTATTTGAATTTCCTGTGTTTGAAGAGATGAGTACCGTGTGTTCACAGATTCCTTTTACGTGTTTAGAGAATAAAATGGCTCACAAATCTATCCACATTCCTTAATTCTTATAAAAGGAATTCCTTTAAATAAAAGAGGCCTTTATTTTGTCTCAGAAGTTACCCAGCAAAGTCTTTAATTTGACTATAAACTATCATCACATGTTTTGAGGTGCTTTACAAATATATGGCCCTAAGAGAGAAGTGACAAGGGGATAGAAAGGAAGATGCATAAATAATTATACATGGACCTATCCTAAAAGAATCTATAGCCTGCAAACAAAGGAAACAAGACACACACACACACACACACACACACACACACACACACGCACACTCATGCACACTATAAAGTAAAAGGTGATAAATATAAAGGGATGAAGCAAGATGTACGAAAAAAGGCATGGGTTCTAAAATCAACCAACAGTGGATGTGATTTTCAGCTCTGCCAACATGACTCTGAACAAGCTACTTAAACAATTTTGCTTAGTTTCATTTTTTGCTATAGAATGGGCATAATATTGTATACTTTACATAACTACTATAGTAACTGACCAAAGTAATGTGTGTAAATCACATAACTTGGTGCCTGGGCCAAAGATCTGCCCTGTAATGGTGACTGTGATCACTATAAAAAAGAATTAATGAGGTACCATCAAATTTCAGAGGATGGAAACAATTTGAAGAAGCATTATCGAGATAACATTTATAAAACTTGCTGGAGGTGAAAACTTATTAGAGGCAAAGAGAAGGGAAGCAGGGTCGATGGAAGTTTTGAAGACAGATGAGTTAAAGGCGCCGTTAATAAAAATATAGCTCAGGAGGACAAGATTAACCAGGGAGAAGAACTGCTGTTTACAGAAAATGACACCATTATACTTTAACGAGCTTGCATTTAACCAGGTATTTTCCTGATGTTTAGAAATAGGAAAAGCATGAAAGTCCTTTTCCCATGGGTGTATTTTAAGCAATCTAAATTACATGTTCAGCAAAAGCACTTGATACTACATGAGATGTACTTTTATAAAACTTCACCTGCACAGGCCTCCTTGGACTCCACAGCTGGTTCAGAATTACCTGACTGTGCAAGAAAATGACTTTGGCAGATTTGAAAAATCTGGCTGTGGCAGAACAAATGTTATTGAACCCACCAAACGAAAAATGAAGCCCAAATTTCAAAATCCTCTATGTCAAAGGAAAAAGGAAAGTCTTCAAATACAAGATGATGTAAGCTTAAGTTGGGAGATGCTTTGAATGATGAAATCCTCTATTAACGTGAAGAAACCTACAATAAACAAAAAACCCTGGGGTAGTTTCACAGAGTGCAACTGACTTTCAACGTGGTAAGCTACAAGAAAGCTGATCACAGTAAGTTAGGTGGATAAAGGCACCTTCCCATTCCCAGTGGCTCAGCTCTTGGTATACATCCAAATGCTTCAGGTAGGCCGCATTTTTTAGTTTTTCTTCAGAAATGATTAGCATCATATCGTAAAGTTATTTGGTATATAAGCTACTTTAAAACACTTTTTTCCACTGCGATAATAGAGAAAACACTCCGTGTGTCTGAACTAACCTTACTGACACATCCAGGAAACAAATGAATTTACTACGAACGAACGTAGGAATAGTTTTTCCCACAGGAAGGGTCTAACTGGGTTGACTCTGCTAGGCACAGCAAGTAAAGGCAGATCCTATAGCAGACTATTGAACCCCAGAAAAAGAGAGCATCTTTTTAAAAAGATTGCATTTCTTCAGTCTTTGGATTTCATCCTAAAATAAATATCATGGTTCTCTTGTTTTTCGGCTTTCATAAAAGCAATATGTGTAGCTCTTTCTAATGGTAGTTTTCCCAGTTAGAGTTTTGAAGCTATCCAGAACCCTATCTCTACTTAGCTCTTCCATACCTAAAAATGAAGGAACATCATAGTCACAGAGTATGCATTCATAAAACCACAGGATACAGTCCTTCCGCAAGTGTTAAACATTCTTTGGGAATACAACTCTATAGGAAAGTTCTACTCAACAAAAAAATAAATCTCTTCTCTCATGCAATATGATGAGAAGAGTCCTTTTATATTTTTAATATTCACTGGTTTCTTTTTAATACAGAAAATATAAAAAAAAACCAGTTCATCATCCACAGCACATATAAATTCTGATGACACTGAAAACAGAAAAAAAAAAACAAGATGAATAATACATGCAAATGGTAAGAAATTTCAAGTACTACTGAAAGGTACAAAATTAAAAGTCTCGTCCTCATCCCTAGTTCCAAGCCCTTTCCACAAAGGTGAACACTGCTAACAGTTTCTTGTACATCCTTCAGGAAAATAATTGGCAAATTCATTATACTAATCCTTTAAAATGTTAAGACCAAAGAATCATACAAAGCAATTATCCTGCGCTTTGCATTTTTTAGTCAATATATCCTAATGAGTATACACAGACCTATTCAATTTCTTGAAAAGAGCTAGGTGGTGTTCCAGTGTGCATGAGTCATAATTAGGTAACAGTGTCCTTAGTTGGTAGACATTTAGGCTGTGTCCAATTTTGTTTTGTTTTTCTCTTACCAATAATGCTACAGTAAACACACTGCACACGTAACTTGGAGAATGTCTGTGAGCATACAAAACTTTCTAGGAGTTTTACTGCCTGTACAAACAGTATGTTCATTTGAGGTTTGTATAGATGTTACTAAATTGCTTTCTGAAAGATAAGACCAATTTACTTTCCTAACATCTGTATGAGAACGCCTGCATTCTTCTACCTCACCAAACTTTCCTGAAAGATACTGAAGTTCTAACCTCCACTACCTGTGAATGTGCATTATTTGGAAATAGGGTCTTTGCAGATGATCAAATTCAGATTAAGTCATTTGTGTGTGAGCTAATCCAGTACGACCATGTCCTTAGAAAAGGGAGAAATCTGATACAGAGCCAGGCCCACAGGGAGAGTACCATATGAAGATGAAGGAAGAGATTGAAGTGATGCATCTACGAGCCAAGGAATGCCAAAGATTGCCTGAAGACCACCAGAAGGCAGGGGAGAGGCATGGAACAGACTCTCCCTCACAGCCCTCAGACTGCACAAACCAGAGACTGCTAAACTTAGAACTGTGAGACAATACATTTCCAATGTTTTAAGTCATCCAGTTGATGGCACTTGAAAATATACTTCATTGTTTCATTTGCTCTTAATTCATCCTTTCTCTTATCTTCACCTACCCTCAAAATTTTCATTTGTATGTCTCTACAGCACCCTAGTACGGTGTTTTAAATATAAACCCTAATAAGGGGTGCCTGGGTGGCTCAGTCAGTTAAGTGTCTGACTCTTGATTTCGGCTCAGGTCATGATCTCATCATCTGTGAGATGAAGCCCCACGGGGGGGGGGGGGTTCTGCTGTAATAGTGTGGAGCCTTCATGGGGTCCTCTCTTTCCCTCTTTCTCTGCCCCTCCTCTGCTTTCATGTGCCCTCTCTCTCCCTCTCTCTCTCTCTCTCTCTCTCAAAATAAGTAAATAAACACTATAAACAAATTCTGTAATAAGTAGGCTAGTAAGAAAAAAATTATAGGAGAAAGTGATAGGTTATTATTGTTTTGATTGGCATTTCTTTGTAAGTGAAGTGGGGCATCTGTATATTATTTTTGGACTTTTGCAAATTTTTTTTGCCTGAAAGTACTTCTTCATATTCTATGCTTATTTTTCTATTGAATTTTGGATTTTTATTCACTTGTACAAGTCCCTTGGAAACCAAAGAGATTATCAGTTTATCATATGTGCTGCAAGTATATTTCCAGGCTCTAATTTGTTTTTAATTTAATGAAAGCACGTTATACTATTCTTTTATATTTTTATATTACTATGCCGTTATATAATCAAATTAGTCAAAGTTTTCCAGGAAGGCTTTCGAGTGTGTGTCTCATTTAAAAACACCGTTATACTTTTAAATCATAAACAAACAAACTTATTTTATGGTTGTATTTTTTACATTTAAATTCTGATTCATATATGAGGATGAACTATACATCAGGTCAAAAATGTCAAATATCACCAGTTTCATAAGATTCTACTTATTTCTCAATGCAAGTGAGGTAGTTGATTAGCTCACTTTTTTCTTAATGGCTATCCAGGTCCCAATACTCTTTGATGTATAAACTGGTTTTTCTCTAATGACTTAAATAAAAACAAATATGATCAATATTTAGGTCAATTTTCTATATTTCTGATCGATCTATTCTTATTTCTAATATATTCTATTCTTATAATTGTGAGGACCTTAGAATCGATTTCCTCTCCCTTTTCCGTCACCATTTAAAAAACAAAAATAAAAACAAAAATAAATAAATAAACAAAAACAAGATTTGGATTGTGATGGAGTTTGCACTAAATTTATGTAGATTATTATTGGGAGACTGATAGCCTGACGAAACTGACTAGACTTTTTTAAAAATGTCCCTCTGAATATTTAACTATTTTCTTAATGTAGTACTTGTTTATGTCTTCTTATATTTACCCGGAATACTCTGGTTGTTTTTTAATTGGCATTATGAATAAAATCTTTTCTTTCTCAACATGTTCTTTCTTATTAATGTTAGTTGACTAAAATTTATTGACTAAGTTACATTAATTTTGAATGTGACCATTTTAAGAATAGTCTAATTTATACTAATTTTTATGGTAATTCTCTTTGATGGTTCACATTACAATCACATCATCTACAAACAATAATGTCTGCCTCTTTCTTTTTAGTATTTTGTTAGTTTTCTTATTCAATGGCATTACTTAGCACTTCCATAAAACACTAAATAATAGTGCTCATGGGGGTTCTCCTTTTCTTCTGATCCTAAAAAGATCCTTTTATCATCTTGCCATTAAGCTTTAACTCTAGGCAGGAAAACAGAATGGATAAATTCTAACATTTGAAGCTCAGATTCTATAAAGTTAAAATTAATTATAAAACACCTGTCTTATATGGTTGTTAGGAGAATAAAATTATGATACATTTAACAGATCTGGGGCATGGTAAGCATTTAATAAATGTTACATGAGCTTTCTCCTGGAAAATTTTAGATGATTTAATACTTTTAGATATTTTTTAAAGGAGAATACTATTTTGGGGGCACCTGGGTGGCTCAGTCGGTTAAGCATCCGACTTTGGCTCAGGTCATGATCTCACGGTTTGTGGGTTCGAGCCCCGCATCAAGCTCTGTGCTGACAGCTCAGAGCCTGGAGCCTGCTTCGGATTCTGTGTCTCCCTCTCTCTGCCCCTCCCCCACGTGTGTTTGTGTGTGTGTGTGTGTGTGTGTGTGTGTGTGTGTGTGCGTGTGCACTCTGTCTCTCTCTCAAAAAAAATTTAAAAAGGAGAATACTATTTTTACTTAAGCAAAAATTATTTGGATTAAGAATATTTAGGAATATTTGAATTATCACATCCACATTATGTCGCTACTGAAGGGGTTCAGAGCAAGTCTCCCCCGAATGTGTCATTTTATCATGTGGACTATTTTGAGCTGAAGACAACTGAGACCCTTGGGCTAAACAGAAACTTTGACTCTGCCTTAGCTACCTAGAAGAATCTAAATTCGGGGTCTTTCTCAGAGTAAGAGTTGTTACCAGAGAAAAACTTTATCTGAATGACCTATCTGTATTGCAGGGCAAACATCTAATTACCAAATATCTGCTCTTCTTACTGCCCCATGAATTGTCCTCCCCCTTGGAGTCCCCAGGATCCTATTCCATTCCTTAGTTGGAATGCACGCCTTTACTGTGATAGTCTCATCAGTCTTCCGGACCCCACCTCTCCTTTTATCTGACACTCCTCTGTCAGTTTAATGTGTTGGAAATGGAGTTCTGGTGTAAATATCTTAATTTGGCATTTATAATGTCTGTAAATCAGATTCCAATCTACCAAGCCCCTTTAAAAATATTTCTATGAATATTTTATGTTTTTGTCCAAACTGAATCTTTCATTATTTCTTGAGAATATCTGACATTTTCCAAACTTTCATTTGTTTTCTATACTATTTCCCTTACAAAGAGTAGTCTCTCCTTACCTCTTTAGAAATTCTAAGCCATTTTTCAAGGACTCTTTCAAGTGTTAACTACCCGAAGGAAATCTTTCTCAAGCTCCCGCTGAAAATGGTTTCTCCCTCTTCTTCCAGTAGCGATTTGAACTATATTTGTGGCATGAATCACATTCTATTCTACACATAGTTATTTGTGTACACATGGTCACAGCTTGGGCTGGTGTGCTAGTAAAATATTTACAGAGGAGACTGTATTAAAGTATATTGGGGGGGGTTAAGATCAGGTTGAGTTTGGATAAAAAGGGGGATGAGGAGACTGTTACAGAAGGAGCTAAAAAGTGGAGGAATAAGGAGGTGAGAAAACTAGAAGGGACATTTTGTGTATGAGAGCAGTTGGAAACAAAGCTGAAAAGGTAAAATGGGGCCAGACTATTTAAACACATGTAATTACTTGTTAAATAATTTAGATTTGATATTGAATGTGATGGAAGACATCTAAAGGTTTTACATTTGGGAGTGAGTGCCTGCAAGTGGTGTCCTGGGAAGGTTAATCTGGTGCCCAGTGTGGGATGGATTCGCAGATGGGAAGACTGGAGGCAAAGGCATAACCAACAGTCGAACCAGGATGAAAATTCAATTATCCTTGTGATTAACCTTGAATCAGTTCTTAGATATGACTGGCCAGAGTATACTACTCTCCCCGAGAAATTGTCCCAAAGCAGCTACTCAACAGCAAAATCTTTCAGGTCAAAAGGACAATATTGCTCTTGGCAACCTACTTTATAATCAAGTTTTCTCTAACAGCAAGGAGAATTTCCAGGCTTGTATCTATTGTTAATAAAGGCCTGCACTTCCATTGTTTTCTAACTTTTCATTCTAATCCCTGGAAACACATTTCTGCAACTCCTTAATGGGGAAAGGGAACCAATGTTTGTAGACGGATTACCAGGTTTCATATCTAATCTCTACAACAAGGCTACAACTTTGATATTATTTTCCTCATTTACAAGTGTGGAAGAGGAGTCTCAAAAAGAAATTAGGCAACTTGCCCAAGATCATATGCCTGGTATGTAGTAAGAACAAGAATTTGAATACAAGTCTGGCTGCTAAAAAGTCTCATCCCCTTTAAGTTTATTACAAGCCCTCCTCAAAAATTTGGGCTTGTTTTTAGACTTACTGGATAGTGTATTTGATAGAACTTTCATAAGAAGTTCTATAAGACACTAATTGTAGAGAAATGGGCCCATCATTAACAATTTAGCAAGAGTACTTACTCATTACTTAGTACATTCATTGACAGTGCTGAGCCTGCTTAGGATTCTCTCCTTTTCCCTCTCTTTCTGCCCCTCTCCCACTCACATGCATGCTCTCTCTCCATCTCTCTCTCTCTCTCTCTCTCTCTCTCTCTCTCTCTTTCTCTCTCTCTCTCAAAATAAGTAAGCTTAAAATAAAGAATATTGTTCTGGTTACTATTGCAGCATAAAAAATTATCCCTAAATTTTATTTTGCTCACATTTTATAGGAGCTCAGCTAGGTAGTTTGCACTTACAGTCTCTTACGCAGCTGTAGTCAGGTTTTGGCTAGGACTGTAGTAATCTGAAGACTCAACTGGGTTAATCAACTCAAGACTGTCCATTGATGCTGGCTTTTGGCTAGGAATGGACTGCCAACCACAGCATCCACTCATGGGCCCTCAGCATAGCAGTCTCATAGTAACTAGACTTGTTACATGGCAAGCCTTCTCCCCTGAATGACTATCCCAAGAAAACCAAACAAAACCTACATGGTAATCTTGGAAATTACATGGCATAAGTTTTGTTGTATTCTCTTGATTATGAATGACTGACTAAATAGGTCAAGAGGAGAGGACATAAACCCCACATCCCAGTGAGAAAAGTATCAAAGGATTTGTGGATAGGTTTAACCCACCACAGAAATTAGTTGGATTGTTATTAGGCTTCATTGAACCGGTTTGAAATCTGCCTCTATTAAATAGCTGCTTAAATCTAATGAAACTTAAAATAGCCTGGATCACTGAATGCAAATACATAGGAGATTTCATAATTAATTGTTGTGGATAACATTTGATGAAAGAGGAAATTAACTAATAGTACTTGTTGATTTTATTAATTGATTAAGGCAGTCTAATTTATAAGCATGCATGCTTTACAATCAATATTTAAATCTAAAATAATGGTATAACTTGCATTAATAAAGATATTGTGACAATTACTATATTTATTCATCATTTATTTTTCTAATAAGAGGGATGTATTTGTGTTTTATATTACATTTGTATGTATTGTGTATTTTTTATGTTGTATTTCTATTTTTGAGGGGAAATGAACGCCTTGATGAGTTGCCATTTGTGATTCTGCACCCAATTTCAGTGTGGGGGATTTTTTCCTACACACAACCAAACAATCCTACAACACCAGCTGGGTGTCCTACAATTCAACTCAGTTCTGACACGAATTACCTGGAGATAATGTCAGATCCCACAGGTTAAGGGCTCAGTCCTAGTCCTACAAGACTGTGTGCACTCCAATCCCCTACTTCAGGTGCCACCTGGGTTTCTGATATAGTCGCTACAGAGCAGAGGTTGCAATGACCATATTCTCAGGTTTGATTAATTTGCTAGAGCAGTTCACAGAACTCAAGGAAACATTTCACTTACTAGATTACCAGTTTATGATAATAGGATGTAACTCAGGAAAAACCATATGAAAGAGATGCATAGGGCAAGGCATGTGGAAAAGGCAGAGGTCCCAGGCTTTCTCTTTGTGAGCCACTCCCCCCAAATCTCCACGTGTTCACCAACGCAGAAGGTCTCTGACTCCTGACCTTTTGGATTTTTATGGAGGCTTCATTACATAGACATAATTGGTTAAATCATTGGCTGTTGGTGATTGACTCAAACTCCAGACCCTGTCCTGTGCCAGAAGGTCAGTGGTGAGACTGAAAATTCTAACATTCTAATCCCAAAATCAGTTCCCCTGGCAACCCCATCCCCACCCACATCCTTAGGCTACCTGGGGGCTTTCCAAAAGCCACTTCACTAGCAGAACAAAAGACAATGTGATTGTCTCAACATTTTGGAAATTCCAGGGGTTTTAGGAACTCTGTGCCATGAGCCAGAAAAAGACCAATCATACATATTTCTTATTACAAATCACAATATCACACAATTATTCTTTAAAACTGTGAAAAACTAAATTATCATTCAATATGTATACGTGTGTGAAAGGAAGAAGAAGGGAGAGAGAAAAAGGTAGAGAGAGAAATAGTTAAGGATTGAAAACAAAAGATTTGGACTAGGGGTTGCTAAACTACACAGGCTAAATTGTACAGACCAAATCCAGCCTGCCCCATTTTTATATCTGTTTTTTTTTTTTTTTCCCTGTATGGCCTGTGAGCTAAGAATGTTTGTTTACATTTTAAAATCTCTTTCAAAAATCAAAAGAAAGATAATATTTAATGACCCATGAAAATTAAAGAAATCAAGGTTTTGATGTCTATAAAGAAAGTTTTATTGGAGCACAGCCAAGCTCCTTTACATATTGTCTCTGGCTGCTTTAGTGCTATAACAATAGCAAAGTCAAGAAGTTGTGACAGAGACCATGTGGCCTACACCACCTAAAATATTTACCATCCGGCTCTTAACAGAAACAAACAAGCAAACAAAAAAATCAACCCTGATTCAGACAAAATGAGAATTGGAGAAGTAGAATGATAGATGAAGTTATTCTTCTTAGCATAAAACACAAAGGGTCACATAAAGCCAATTAATAATGCTGATAGAAATAAGTCTGCAAACTTTTTAGTAAATTATTGGGCGTATAAAGTTTTCTTTCCTGATTTTACACCTATGATACTGACATATCTGCCCTGCACATCTATGCCAATGCAAAGCTGGCAAATACAAACATACATCTTCATATCCATAATTCGATTTTCCACAGTTACAAATCAGACGCTATAATAAGCAGATTTTTCATAAATGTGCATGCCACAGATGGGAAAGTTCAGAGAGAATAAAGCTGGGGATGGTTTTTTTCCATTTCATTCTCTAATTTATTTAGTATCATGCTGTAAATTATTAAAGAGACAGGTGCCCTTGCAACATAGTTTCTATTGTTCTTTGAGCTATCACTAGCAGAGGATCAATGTGCTGACAGGTAGCTCAGCCACAAACTAAAATTTCAACCAGGGACTCATGAAGCTGGAACATTAGAGTCGGACTGTATATATTTTTCTTTAGTCTAGCTGTAGAAACAGATGCCAGCAATAACAAAAAGCACTAATGACTTTAGTCTGCACCCCCCATCTAATGGACATATCCAATCACAAGTTAAATGACACAAGAACAGCAGCTCAGATACAATAAATACAGAGTGCTTCATCTCTAAGCTATACTGAATTTAATCTACCCTGAATGACATTCTGATTTTATCTCCCATAGAAAATCAATCATTCAACGGTCTTTTCAGGGGTAGTTGTTAAATCCGTAAGAGTGGATGGGATTACCCAAGGAAGAGTGACAAGCTAGCGACAGAATGTGTGTCTCATGGGATCACACGTGGGCCAGAGCTCCTGGAGCTGGGACATGGACAGAGATAGCCATAAGTGCTCTCAAGCTTCAGAGCATGGAGCCAAGAGATTTCTAGAAAAACAATGCCCGGCAGGATAACTAGACATCAAGTGACTCCTGATGTCAGCAGCCAAAAATGTCTAGGCGAACTCTATTAAAAATTTTAACATTTAACTTTCAGTTATGAAGAAATACAGGGAATAGAGAATAATGAATATCAGGAAGGAAAGTCTGAAAAAATCAGAATATGAGGTTTTCTCTAAGAAAACTGGCCTCTCTTGGAAAAGTCAGTATTAAGGCAGGGTGGAGGGAAGAAGGATAGAAGTATCCTAGATTAAAAGAAATTTAAGGTATAAAATTTAAGAGATTTGCATGTAATGCATAATTCTTGATTATACCTTGATTTTAAAAATACAGTTAAATATTCTGGAAGAAATCTAGAGAATGTGAATATCAATAGAGAATTAAATTATGTGAGGGATTTGTGGCTAAATTTGTTCAATGAGATTCTGATATTGCAGTTATATAGGAATACGTACTTTTTTTAAATTTAAAAATGGATACTACAACATTTAGGTAAATTCTTCTAGAGTTCTAACTTACTTTAAACTAATTTATCCTTTGCTGTATATAAAGATGAAACAATACCAACATGTAAGTTGTAGTTACATGTTAATTCTACTTTTTGCATGATTGAAGAATGTATAACAAAACGTTTTTTTTTTTTTTAATTTTTTTTTTCAACTTTTATTTATTTTTGGGACAGAGAGAGACAGCGCATGAACGGGGGAGGGGCAGAGAGAGAGGGAGACACAGAATCGGAAACAGGCTCCAGGCTCTGAGCCATCAGCCCAGAGCCTGATGCGGGGCTCGAACCCACGGACCGCGAGATGGTGACCTGGCTGAAGTCGGACGCTTAACCGACTGCGCCACCCAGGCGCCCCAACAAAACGTTCTTTACAAAAATCTTTCTGGGGGCGCCTGGGTGGTTGTCGGTTAAGTGTCCGACTTCAGCTCAGGTCGTGATCTCACAATCTGTGGGTTCGAGCCCCGTGTGGGGCTCTGTGCTGACAGCTTGGAGCCTGGAGCCTGCTTCAGATTCTATGTCCCCCTCTCTTTCTGCACCTCCCCTGCTCATGCTCTGTCTCTCTCTGTCTCAAAAATAAATAAAAACGTTAAAAAAAATTTTTTTTAATCTTTCTGGGCAAAGAGGGAGATAAACTATTCAGCAGCTTTATCAAAGTCTTGGTCTATGGGTTTATACTATAATGACGGAATCCAGCTAAGCCAAAGAAAAAGGGGGGCAGTTTAAGCAGGTTTGGAAAAGAAAAGCAGAAGGCAGGACTACAGTGATGCCCTGAGAGGCTTGCACCCAACCAAGGGGTTGTAGAGGCTCTCATCCATGGCTTTGGGCTGTCTACACAGAAAATGGAGCCCTTGTGGCCTGTCCCCTAACCCTCTTTCCTCTAAATGCACATTTCAACTTACTCCATCATTGGCCTTCCTGATGATTTTCTTATGGGACCTTATTGATTTTTTTCATTAGTCTTTAGTTATGCATCTCCTTTGCCTTTTGCAAATGTTTAAATCTCATCAAAAGGCTCTGTGAACCACAGCATCGCTTTCTTCCTTTCTATCTCTTTTTACTCCCGTGCATCTCTTTCTTTCATATTTGAATTTTTGTTTTGGATAGCTCTCAAACTTCAGAGATTTTTTTCTTTCTGCATTTTCAGTCTATAAGAATATGATCATTTTATCTCTTCTTTGGAATCTGCCTTCCCAAAACCAAGACACCTGCCTGCCCACTGTTTCCCTTCCAAGACTGCATGAGAACTGGAGGGACAGCAGTCCTTCTACCTCAAGGTCTAGAACTTCTGGCTCATTGATCAATTCTTCTTTATGGCCCAAAACTAGGTTCAGGACAGCAGCTTCCAAGTTTCTAACTCTAATTTCTGAAAAATTAAATAATCAACAAGAGCAGTAAAGAATTTAGCTTTGGATACTATTTAACTCAAATGATTCAGCAGAAATCTGAATACCTGAATTCCCTAAAACTCACTTTGCATGTGTGATCTGTGGCAAGATTAAGACTTTGTTTCCCTCCATGTGGCCATTTGACTCTATCCTTTTATCCTCACTTGAATGATCTACTAGTCTGTCCTTGATTTTCTCAGATATTTCTTTATAACATACTTCATCACACCCTTATCTCCTGCCCACTTTTGCCAAAGGTTTCCCAAAAAATGAGGAATGGAGTCAGTATTAGAGAACAGAAATCTGACTTCCCATGAGAGTTGACTCTACAATGTTATGCTGCTTTTCCTTCTAACCAACAAGGAGAGACAGATTGGAGAGACAGAATTCTATTGGAGACTATTAGTTCCTATTAGTTAGGAAGGGGAAGGCTAGACAAAATTAACTATGTCCCCTAAGGGATTAGGTTTAGGAATGACAAATTAAACCCCAGCTTCTAGTAGAGAAATCTTGGTGGAAATAAGCCAGTGAATAAAACGGGGGTGGGGGGGGGGGTGGCGGGGAGAAACTAAAAGAGAAATAAACCCTAATCACAGATGTGACTGTTATGGGGTGGTGGAATCCAAACCCAGTGAGACCCTTTGGCTTTCTTCTGAGATTTGGTTTCTGTAGCAGTCAAACCATTGTCTAAATGGAGTCATCACTATCACATTAAATGCCAACCGACTCCAATCAAGGGAGAATGGCCAGCCCAAAAGAATTTCTTGACCTGGGGCTAGTATTGGTCCTAACTATTTACTTACTTGTCAACTGTTCCCACAATACACAGGAACCTATTTTTAAAAGCCTGTGTGTTAGGACTGCTTTGATTAGAGTTACCCATATATGTAGGTCAAGGGGGATTCTCCATAAATGCTGTTTTTCATTTAAAGAATATTTCATATGTTTCAGCTTATAGAAGAGTAGAACAAGCATTTTAGGGAGAGTGCAGAAATATGTCATAGGTGAGGCTAGAGTAAAAGAGAGCTTCCAGCTTCTCTAAATGAGTTTAAAATGCTAGGTTCAGATTAACTCTAATTTAAGGTATTAAAGAATTTAAAAGCATGATCTCAGAGCCAGGTTAGTGATACCCTGAAAGAAAGTAGATCCAGATGGCTCGAAATGGCAATGTTCAATCAGAGAAAAAGGAAAGAACATAAAAACTACACATGTGGATACTCGGGAAGATCTAAATATTCAATAACTGATTATTACACAGTTAGTTTTGAACACTTATAAACAATGCAGTGATTGCCAAAGCAATTGTATATTCTGAACCAATAGCCAAATCATACTTAACAGTGAAATAAAACAGAAAAGATAATTTAGAAACAGTAAATCTGGAAAGTTGAATACAAAATTTTCATTATTTCCAGATGATATAATTGTATAATCAGATAATTACAGAGAATCAAATGAAAACTCATGTTAATTAATAAGACAGTTCAGGAAATTAGCTAAATAAAATATAAATAAGAAAAACCAATAGATTTTCTATGTTTTGTCAACTTCCATTAGAAATTTTAATGGAAGCAAATTCCAAAAGATGGCACCTGCCTGATGATGCATGAATCAGTTTTGTTCAGCTTCCAAAGAAAATAGCTATGAAAATTCAGAAAAAGATGAACACTCTTAATAATGCTGAAAATTAAGACTACAGGCCAATCTATGGTAGGAATTGGGGAAAACTGGCACTCATAACAAGAACAATGGAGGGGCGCCTGGGTGGCTCAGTCGGTTAAGCGGCCGACTTCAGCTCAGGTCATGATCTCGCAGTCCGTGAGTTCGAGCCCCGCGTCGGGCTCTGTGCTGACAGCTCAGAGCCTGGAGTCTGTTTCAGATTCTGTGTCTCCGTCTCTCTGACCCTCCCCCGTTCATGCTCTGTCTCTCTGTCTCAAAAATAAATAAACGTTAAAAAAAAAAAAAAAGAACAATGGAGATCACCTGTTAGAATCTGTGGCCATGTCACATACATACTTTGCATTATCCACGGAGCAGTCAAGAAATACTGCTTCACTTTTTACCTAAACCATCACAAAAATTCAGGGCCAACCATTTTCAAGGTTAAAGGTTAAAAACTAGTAAAATTTAAAACACTGTAAAATTTGAAAATAATTTGAAGAGAATTGAAAATAACAACAAAAAAGTCATCCACGTGGCAAAAGATAGATGAAAAAGAAGAAAGAGGAGGAGGAGTGAGCAGACAGGGAGGACAACAGAATTGAAAATAGATAGTGTGTATGAAAGTAGTAGGCAAAACTCTCAATTACGACAATAAATGGAAATGGATTAAAGACAGAGTCTCCAGTAATGAACTTTAAAAAGCCATAACCACACATTGTTGGTAAGAATCGCCCTTAAGACACCGTGACACTCAAAAAAAGTTTAAAAAGTTAAGCATGTAAAAATATTGGGATCAAACACAAAAATAATACAAAAATTGAACATTAATATTAAAGAAGTGAAGATGCAAACATAATCACCAAGTGAAAGAACAATGTGAAAATAATAAGAAAAAAGTACAACTAGCATGAACCGTTACGTATTAAGAATAACAAAATAGTGCAAGAGCAACATTTTTTAGCAAATACAAGGAGAAACTGAGAGTAATACAACCTATAGAGGACAACATATCACTCTCAGCCTTTGATCAATTTGAAAAAAAATAGATCTAAGTAAGATAATAGCATGGTTCAAAATTTCTATCCACAAATAGCTTTTCAAAACTACACAGTCAACATTTAGCAGAAGCAAGAGTTTCTTTAAGTAAGTATTAATTATAACCTATATGCCAGACAACCCCAGTACCCTGACCCAAAGATAATGCCATCAGTGTAAGGTCATAAAGAGAACTCCACGACTCCCCCAAAGCAGCAATTAGTTTGACTGTACTGTCTGATCACAATGTAACAAAACTAGAATTAAATACACACATACACACTCATACACACACACACACACACACACACACACACACACACACACCACTTTCTAAGTACTCCTGGGAAGAAGTGAAATCAAAACTGCAATTAATAGTATTTAGAAATTAGTGGCAATGAAAATATTATATATAAAAAAATTAAGGAGGTATAAGAGAAATTTAACCAAGATGCCAATCCATGGGTTTAAATGATTTCATTATTAGATAAGAAATATTATAACTTAATAACCAAAGCATTCAACTCCAGACAGAAAAGTGAAATGGACCATAAATAAGGTAAGTCTGGTCAGGATGTAAAAAGTCAAAAGTCTATCTTCTCACCCTAACAACCAAAACAAACCAAGTAAGCCACAAAACCATAGTTTTTAAGCCAATTAAAAATCTGAGGTTACAAAGAAACTTAAATGAATAAATTCACGAAATGAAAAAGCCCTTCATAAGAGGGGGAAAAAAAAAGACCACAGCTGCTTATATCCCAGGCATCGTGACAAGAATGAGGACAAATGCACCACAGATGGTTTAAGGAGGAATGAATAGAACTTTTAACAAACTTTTAACCACCATATGGAATTACACACTAGAATTCAAAGGAGCCCCAGCCACAAATTGTATCTGCACCCACATGCCACCCTCTCGTATAGTTCTTCACCTAGTTCTTCACAAAGACAATTCACCAGCAACTCAAAAAGCTGGCAGTCAAAATAGAAAGATCACCCATACTTAAAAAAACTGATGGCTCACCTATAAAGCAAAAAGAAAGTTCTGGAATCTTGCCAGGGCTTAGACTCCAAACACCATTAAAGGGAAAATTTCTGATCCCATCCTAAGCTGTTGGGCCAATGCTGAAGAGAATCAAACAAAAGCTGAATAAATAAATTAATAACATACCAACTCAACAACAACAGAAGACCACATTAACTTAGGTGTCACTCTAGCAGTGTGGCAAAGAAGTGGCATGACCTATTTTAGGTGGTAAATACTATTAACTTCAGTGTCTAGTGTCCTTTTATGCAAAATGCCCTCTATGCAATCAGACATTATGAGACACACAAAGAAGCATGAAAATGTGCCTGTGGCCAATTAGAAAATAGAGAAGTATCAATGTAAGAAGATCCGAGGATAGCTCAAAGGTTGAAATTATAAGTTAGGGACTTCAAAATATCTGATAAACACGCTAAGAGATTCACGTGAAAATGTGGACAACATTCAGGAAGACATAGGGAATTTCAACAATGAGTTGAAAGCTGTAAAAAGAAATGAAAAGAACCAAAGGAATGCTAGAAGTGGAAAATATGATATCAGAAATGTTGAATGGAAATATCAGAGTAAACATTCTCATTTTATTGATTTTATTCAGCATTCAGTGTTTCACTATTAAGTATGAAGTTGAATGCAGAATTAGGAGAGAAGGGAGCAGGTTTTTTCTTTTTTTTTTTTTTAGCTGTCTTCCAATTGAAATAAAATTCCCTTTTTGGTTTGCTGGGAGTTTATTTTATGATGAATGAAGGTTGAATTTTGTTACATTTTTCCGTATCAATTCACATAATATAGTTGGCATCACAAGTGGGATATTCTAGAATGACCCTGACTCATTAAAGCATGGTGAAAGCATTAATTGGGAAAAGGATAGAGGGGCAAGGAATGATGAGCCTTTAATGCCTAGATAGCTACCAAGTCCCCTGTGGTATGAGATGGCAGCTACTTCGCCATTTGTTACTGGAAGTAAAAGTTGCTGGTAGAACTTAGTAATAATCCAACTTCCAGGACGCCTGGATGCCTCAGTCAGTTGAGCATCTGACTCTTGATTTGGGCTCAGGTCATGGCCTCAGAGTCTTGAGATGGAGCCCTGAGTCAGGCTCCATGCTGGGAAGAGAGCCTGCTTAGGATTCTCTCCCTCCGCCTTTCCCCTGCTTGTGTGTACTCTCTCAAAAAAAAAAAAATTTAATAATAATAATAATAATTAATTAAGAAATAATCTAACTCCCAAGGAGTTGGCTCACTGGATGCATAAAAGCAAAATCATGACAAACTAGCTAAATATACAGTCCTTTGTTTATTTTTATCTGTACCAGTTAAAATCAAAGTAAAGCAAAGTGCTGGGCGTAGATTCTGGTGCTGCACTAAGCTCAAATTTTGGCCTATGGAAAACACAGCCTTTAGCCTTAGAGCTGCTACCAATGGGAAAAAATTATGCTGGAAAAACAAATCGCACTTCTATAACCTCGCGTCACCTAAAAAGTAGTCAAGGTTGTGAGAGGACAAAGAGCTACTAAAACTAGGGAGTATAAGGTAAAGGAGTTGTCGGGGCGCCTGGGTGGCTCAGTCGGTTGGGCGTCCAACTTCGGCTCAGGTCATGATCTTGCGGTCGGTGAGTTTGAGCCCCGCATCAGGATCTGGGCTGACAGCTCAGAGCCTGAAGCCTATTTCGGATTCTGTGTCTCCCTCTCTCTGACCCTCCCCTGCTCATGCTCTGTTTCTCTCTGTCTCAAAAATAAATAAATGTTAAAAAAAAAATTAAAAAAAAAAAAGGTAAAGGAGTTGTCTCATTTAGTGAACTGATGTCATCAGCTTCCTGAAGAACTGTCAGTAACTGCATTGTGAGAGTGACTAACTTCGCAGCCGTTGTTTTAGTTTAGTATGATGCAAAATGGAAGAGCATTTTGGGGTTAATGCAAGACCCATGGCTCACTATTGAACAATTACCACATTCACAGATGACAGTACAATTTCCCCAGGAAGGAGAAAGGTGCCAAACATAGTTGGCAAGTAGACCACATCAGGCCCCTACCAGTAACTCTGGAAGGCTACCAAGTCTTTTTTTTTTTTTTTTTAATGTTTATTTATTTTTGACAGAGAGAGAGAGACAGAGCATGAGCGGGGGAGGGGCAGAGAGAGAGAGAGAGAGACACAGAATCTGAAACAGGCTCCAGGCTCCAAGCTGTCAGCACAGAGCCCGACACGGGGCTCAAACTCACAGACCGTGAGATCATGACCTGAGCTGAAGTCAGATGCTCAACCAACTGAGCCACCCAGGCGCCCCGCTACCAATGGGTCTTAACAGGACAGGACAGTCACTCTCAACAGAGATGTGCATACCTGGTATTAGACGCAAATGCTCAAAATGATATAACAGGACTGGAACAAAATTTACCACCCCAATTTGGACCACCAAATTGCATGTCTTTAGACCAAGGAATAGAGTTTACAGCCAATAGTATGAGGTCAGTTTAATGATAATTCTTAACATGTAGCAATGGCTTCTAAATCTGCATTTTTGGTGTTTGAAATTTGTTTGTGATGAATTCTTACACAACTATGATAAAGGAATGATATTATTCTATTTTATACTGGGACATCTGCTTCTTTTTAATATAATCCTTCATTTAATTGCTCTCTATATTCATCTTTAAATCCTCATAAATTGTGCCTTGTCCATAAACTATATGGTGTCTACAAAAGTAGCACAAAGCAAATGAACAAAAATCTGTAAAGATAATGAATATGATAATGTTAATGACTGATATGCAGATAAAAAGTATACATAGCTAATTAAAACTTAATTTCCATTTCATCCGAAAAGAATATCTGGGAATAATGAGAACAAAATAGAAGTTAACAGAGAGAAAATACAAGGATTCTTAAAATCAAGATTCAAAAGAAAAGTGGGAGAGAAAGCAAATAAATCACTTAATAAAATGTTCAGTAAAACATGTAATAGGAAACTGGAAACGCTTAAGGCACTGATACGGTGGCAATTATACACACATCTCCCATTAAGTTTCCAATTTGATGCCTCAGGGAGTCTCAACTCACACTCCTGGGAGATCTCATTCCTGAAGCTTTGTCTACTTATTTTCTTGTCCTTTTTTTTCTTTTAGAATTATTAAATTCTCCATCAATGTATTAAAACAAAATGCCTAACATAGATAAGAATCACTTGTAATAAGAATTTGATTGTTTTGTGAATGGATTACGTATTTTGATTTTGATTGAATATGGGATAAGATAAATGGGCCTTGCCATTTTATATCTACTTATTAATGAAGACACTTATTTCTTTATATTCAGCAAATGCCCCATTTTGTAAATCTTTCCCATAATTCTTAATACCATGGTAGTGATGGAAGAGGTACCAGAAAAGCTATAGGTCTCCCCCAGGCCAACAGCATCCAGGGATTGTAGCCATCTATGTTAAAGCTGGAAAGGATATAACAGTTGAGCTTGTTGAACTTCCTCTGGGTGAGTCTCAATGGACTTAAAGCTTCCCTGCATCAAAAAAGTCCATTGAGACTCACCCAGAATCACATAGGAGGATAGCTGCAGATCTAGAGTGAAGCTCCAATCTCCTCACCACTCTTTCTTCATTTCTTTTTTTTTTAATTCTTTTTTAACATTTATTCATTTTTTGAGAAACAGAGAGAGACAGAGCATGAGTGGGGGAGGGGCAGAGAGAGGGGGAGACACAGAATCCGAAGCTCCAGGCTCTGAACTGACAGCACAGAGCCGATTTGGGGCTCTAACTCAAGAGCAGTGAGATCATGACCTGAGCCAAAGTCAGCTGCTTAACCGACTGAGCCACATGGTGCCCCTGACCTAAATGACTTTTTACGGAAGATAAGAATATATTCAAGCCTCACCACTGAAGCTGGTGTGGGATGCCACCCTTATGAAGAATGGAAGGTGGAAAATATTCCACCTGTGAGATCATGACCTGAGCCGAAGTTGGACGCTTAACCAACTGAGCCACCCAGGCGCCCCTCTTCATTTCTTAATCTATCATATTTTATACCAAACTGGAAACCCTTTGTATTAGTCATTCTCCAAAGAAACAGAATCAATAGGAAATGTACACATATAGAAAGAGATTTATTATAAGGCATCAGCTCACACAACTATGGAGTTGGCAAGTCCAAAATCTGCAGTGTGGGCTGGTAGCCTGGAGACCCAGGAGGACTAAGGGTGCAAATGAAGTTCAGAGTAAAGGAAAATTCACAGAAGGAATCTAAAGACATACTTCCCTTAAAAAGTCCAGCAGGAAACTTTTGTTCAAGTCTCAAAGTGTGTGGATGGGGATGAACTCAGAGATACCAAAGTCCCACCCCTGTAATTCTAACCAGGATTTGATAATTAAGACAACAGTGAAATTATTCAATTGCAAGAATTATTATTATCTGTCATTCCTATCTTCTGGTTCATTTAGCTTTCTAATCTGTACCCACAAGCACTAAGTTTACTTTGAATACAATTCAAGGATATTGCTTTATTGCAAAGTGACTCGAATATGAAACTAGTCTTTTTAGGGGCACCATCTGTTGTTCATGACACTTTAAATGAAGGAGATTTCAGTTGCTAAATATTCCACAGAAACATATGAAGAGAATTCAAAGGGTTTAAGTTTCTAAGAAAATACAATGTCCCCTAAGCATGAAATGAAACCCTTTCTTCAAAGTGTTTGCAGTAACAAAGAAGTGTTTAATTATACTTGATATACATAAATCTTTTCTGGAAAAACAAAATAGCACATGAGTCAAATCAAGTTTTCTGTAAAGCAAGTGGAATGATGAAAATTAATGATATTCTTATTTACAACCATGTAAGGACAGAAACAAATGGAGGTAAAGGAATTTGCCCCAAATCAAATGGTTCTCAAAAGGCTAATTGATATGTTCCCCCCTACTCAAGTCATAAATATGAGTCAACTATACAAGGACAGAGTTGAGCTTTGGAGAACAAGTGGTCTACCAGTGTTTCTTTCAAGGGGTTAATCCTTAGCCTCAGCAACTCATTTTTAAATGACTTGAATATTCTAGAATATCCCATAGGAATAATTGATGAATACTAATTATGATTCCAAATGCGTTGCACATAAGTAGCTACTAGATAAATGTTTAGACATAAAAGTACATGTTAGTAATGTTTTGAGTCCCTCAGATGAAAGCTTTTCAAAAACAGCTCAGTTGGACTATTACAAAAGAATAGAAGCTGCCATCTTTTGTGAACCACTCTAATCTATAATAATCTACCCTGTCAATAAACCAGTTAAACTGTGGCTTTGTTGGAGAGCTGGGGTCAGAAAGTATTATCGCAGATTGTCATTTTGCTCTCTACATGGTGCACTACACATCATTTTAAAATGATATGCTGTGTTCAATATTTTATATGACTGAAGGATAACTCTAGACTTGAATTTATTGCCACACATACTTGCAGCTAAATCATATAATATTACTTCAAATACTATTTTCAAGATATCACCTAGCATAACTGATGATAAACTATTCTATGTATAAATCCATTTTGTCTCATTTTTCATTTTCTGTTTTATTGCTTTATAGTTACCCGAAATATTTTACACCTGGAAAATGCTTTGACAATTTTACATACAATCTAATTACGTTGGGGTGAGATAACTAAAAAAGAAAACTCGCTGCCTTTATGAAAAACATTTTAAGGTTTTGTTTTGTTTTGACCTTGGAGTTGCTTTGATTTGGGGGGAAAAAAGCTCTTTGTTTTGGGACAAAAATCAATGCTGTCTTATTGCAAACACTTGCTTTAATATGGCTGAGAAAAAAATCAGGACAGAAATCGTTATATTTATCTCTGAATTACTGGTATCTTGTACAAATACCAATTCATCATGAATTTCAGTTAAAATTTTATTTAATTGTCCTCAACTTTCCTCACAGTGACTATTGCAACACTTCTACTTCAACAACAATCTTATATTCCAAAATTTAAAATAGCAACTTCTCTCAACAAAAATCAATGAGGTGCTTTCCAAGACATTGTATCATTCAGTATATAGAGAACTCAATAAAGCCAAGACTTTTCTCATTTAAAAGAAAGCACAAAGTTATCTAATATGAGCAAAGATCACATGACTGCAGAAAGCACTTATCTCTTTGGTATAAAAATATTAACTGACAAAAATCTGAAGACAGATTTCTCAAAAGATTTTTTTTTTTTTTTTTTTTTTTTTTTTTTGCTTTCGGAAAATGTTTTGACAGTCCAGCAATGTAATTTGTAAGTATAGAGACTGCTGTTCTATTTGTTTTCTCACAATTTTAGTAGAACCTCTTAAATAATATGGGGCCCACCAACTAAATACTATAGCTTCTAATCTTATATCCAAGGTCATTCAGGTACAGTGATTGCTCTGTTAAAATAGAAACTAAATTAATCCCAGGAATTCTGCGTAATTATTTTGCGCACTATATGATCAATCCATAAGGCATTATATTTTGGCATTTAGGATCACATGCGAGTATACTGTGATTAATAAAATGTTGTAAGGTTCTACAGGAATAATGTGCAGAGATCAAATCATGATTGTCTAATGGGCATTTACCTAAGAATAACCTGTGAAGGCACTGTGTGTAATATTATATTTCAAGTAGACATAAATCAAGGAGAAAGATGATCCAGGGAGCAAAGGAGCCAGATATTTGGTCTCTCTCAGTCAAGTGAAGATAAAGTCCACGTAGCTTAAGGTAAATTAATTGGCATCTAGTTCTCATCCCCTTTTCCCACCTCCATAAAATAAAAATGATGGCATTTTCCAAGGATCACAGGAATGCCAGGATATGAAAAGATTATCTTGTTCATCTACACTCTAAGATTTTCAAAATACACCAAGTAAATTGTGTTATGATAACTTTATTTTCCAATGTCAATTTTATATTTTTTGTAGTTATTTTGTAAAAAGAAAAAAAGAAGTCTCTAGTAAATTGGCTGAAATAGCATCTCTGTAAACTTACAGAAGACTACAGTGGGAAAGTGACCTTAAGAATGCAGGGGATTGGGGCACCTGGGTGGCTCAGTCAGTTGAGCTCCCAACTCTTGATTTCTGCTCAGGTCATGATCTCACGGTTGTGGGATCGAGCCCAGTGTCAGGCTCCACACTGAGTGTGGAGCCTGCTTAAGATTCTCTTTTTCTCTCAGGGTGCCCAGGTGGCTCAGTCAGTTAAGTAGCCGACTCTTGATTTTGGATCGGGTCATGATCTCCCGGTTTGTGAGTTCAAGACCTGCATCCAGCTCTGTGTGGACAGTGTGGAGACTGCTTAGAATTCTCTCTCTCCCTCTCTCTCTGCCCCTCCCCAACTCGTCTTCTCCTTCAAATAAACTTAAAAAGAAAAATATTATCTTTCACTCTCTCCATTCTCTCTCTCTTCCTCTGCCCTCTCCCCTGCTATCTCTCTCTAAAAAGAAAAGAAAAAAATGCAGAAGGATATTTTACACCTTAAATTTACACAATGTTATTTGTCAAGTATGTTTCAATAAAGTCAGGGAGGAGGGAAGGGAAAAAAAGGAAGAAGAGAAAAGAAAGAAAGACAAATAAACCTCCAGGCCTACTATGTTTAAGTAATTATAATGGTTTGCATGTAAAGACTCATGAGAAGGGAATTATGTTAAAGAATGGAACATGGGTGAGTTAGCAGAAAGAGGAATTAAAGCTTTCCAGGAATTAAACATGCTAAATTATGGCAACAGTGAAATTAAGGATTAAAATGAAATAAAATCAAGCACTCAAATAAAATATAAAGGAACAATCTTCAGGTAAAAGTGTAACATCTTTGCAATTGCAAAACCTATGACTAAGATTTTCAAGAGAGTTTCTGTTCTCATCAATAAGTTTATAGGCTGCTTTTACAATCATTGTTAATATCCAATATAATATGTAAATCATCCACAAAATTGCCTACTGACCCTTCATGAATTTATCTGTTTTTAGCTAATAGCCCCTACTGTGTCTGGCTCTGAGTTAAACTCAGATTAGAAATATTAGGAAATCTCATAATATAATTTATTATTTGAAAATTTCAAAGAAAAAAATCTATGATCTCTCAGAGTACCCTGAAAAATCAACATCTATTTTGAACTTTATAAATTATTTAACTTAATTTCTAAAATAAGATGTAAATATTAGAAAGGAGGAAGCAAATCTACCCTAATTTGCAGATGACATGATTTGAATTCCAACTACTTGGGGCACATGTTCAGCTTCTGGACAAATCACTATGCCTTGGGGTAAAGAACTATCAGTGGTGCAGCTTAAGCATGTTTGACTCTCGTGGGTATATATTTGGAAGCTCTACTAGAATTCTATGAATTAGATAATATTGGTTCTCCTAATGAAGAGAGGGTTATTAGCAGAAGATGGGGGGAAAGAAATGCTAGACATTAAAAAAAAAGGTAGGTAATCTTACTGGTTTACTATGAGGCTTTAAATATACTACAAATGCAAAGTACTTAGCACAGTGCCTGGTACATAATAAGTGTTCATTAAATGGCAGTTACTAAAGTGGGGACCATCTCTCCCAGCCTAGATATTCCTGCTTTTGCCTATGAAAAGTGACTGCCTTTTCCATTCAGAAATACTGAGAAGGAGTTTCTCTCTCTCTCTCTCCCTCTCTCTCTCTGTCGCTCTCTCTCTCTCCCTCCCTCTCAGACAGCAAGAGTGACTTAACTGATTGGTAAGGTTTGAAAAAACACCAGGCAACAGTGACCTTCCTCCCAGGATGGCCTTTTTGCAATAGCCTGTCCCCAAGAAGGGAAATCTATTCTTGCCCCTGCCACTATGCAGGAAGCACAGCAAGATCAAAGGTCATGGCTTGCCTAGTAGAAGTCGCACTAGAAGCCTGCCTCTTCCTTTGGATATCAAGCACGTTGATTCCCCACACATGTAGCCAGATGTCTACTCTAAGTCTTCTTAAATGTCCATGCTAAATACTAGCTATGAAGACAAGTCTCAGGAAATCTATGGTGGCAGGTCCACAGTCCAGTTTTATCAGAAAACAAAGAACAACAACAACAACAACAACAACAACAACAACAACAAAAACCTAGTATTATGCTTCTGTATAAGAATTGTGTATTTTTTTTAACTGAATCTAAACTAGAGGGAAAAAGGTACAATTAATCATTATGTATTTGATTGACAGACATCTTCAACATCACCAGCATTACCTGCTACTATAGTTATTGATATATAGCCCAGCATTAAACAAGGAAGAGATTCATAGTGGCTGCTCAGTGTAATTTTAGGTTTAGTCAGTTTTCAGATCACCCATAAGGTTTTATTAAAAGCTGTCTGATAGAAAGAACATATACACAACAGAGTATAGCCAAGGGGGCAACACTGGGACCTGTTATACATAATAGCTGAGATTTTGTAGATTATAGCATACTAATCTTACATTTTTATGATACAAAGGGGTTTATTAACCCCTTTATAGGTTAAAATACCTATATAAACAAACAACAAGCCAAATTTCAGAATCTTGGAGTTTCCCCCACTGCTACCCCCCCCCCAAAAAAAGTTAGGCATAACCCATGTATAGGAATGACCTCAAAGTATCTTAATATGGGGTTAAATAAATACCAGAATTAATTGAGCTCCTTGAACACATACGGATATAGTTTTTCAGGGAAGAAAGCCAAGCAGGAAAGAGTAAAATCAAAGGGAAGGTCAGAAGGGAATAAAACCATGGGATAAAGAGACTTTACCTTCAAGGGAAAAGCAATGTTTTGAAGGGACAAGATTTTAAGTATACGAGAAAAGGTTTGGGGCTATATGGGAAGAGATTATTTGAAAATAATTAACATATACAAAGAAGGTACAAATAGGTTAATTTTCTATATTGTGAGTGAACAGACCAGATGACCCAGCTCCATGAATCCATGAAATTCTTTAAAAGCAAGTCTCTTGGTAACTTTAATGAAATGAAAGTGGTTTAAATTAATGCCTTTAGTCACTGTTTTAACACTCTTAGCTATAAGAGTCCTATAAGTCCTATTAGTCCTATAGAATTTCAAAGAAATTATATATTAAAAAAAATTAAATTGTGATATAAAGGTTGCCTTTCCCAGAAAAAATGTATCAGACAGTAGCAAGAAATCTGAATCTGCAAGAAAAACAAACAAGTCTTCATCACCATCAAGACAAAAAGTATCCTATTTTTGCTCCTTCATTAAAGCTACTGAAAATCTATAATTTCTAGAATCTGAAAATCTAAAAATCATTACAAGAATGCGGCTCACTGGAATTCTACATTCAAATAATTTAGAATACTCTTTACTATGCCAGTTCAATGATACCAAAGTGATATTGCTATACAAACAAAAAAAGTTTGAAGTTGCACAGGTAGTATGACTACTCTTGAATAATATATGACTAATAGATACAAGAATAATCATTAACAAAAAGTCAGAAGTACACAAAAAATTCTTTTGATGAGATGCCAGGAGTGCACCAAGAATGAAAGTTCTTTTTTCTGATGTCCTTATGAATGCCAAGTAATTCCATAACTTTCATTTTACATATGTATAATATAGAGAGAAAAATGCTTAGATTTTTCTTTGCTTAGTGGGATAAAAAGGACTGCTTAAGAATTTGAACTAGGATATGTTAATGGAATATTATAATTCTGAATCTTATTTCAAGATGTTTGCAAAATTTCGAGTATGATTGGGAGGAATGTTCAAGGGAGTAAGGGAGATCCTATTAACATACAAAAGTCAAGGAAAGAGATAATCGTAAGGAATCCCAAGGTAGAGATGGCAAGGAATTTTAAGAAGAATGGTTTTAGGTTATTTTCTGTTGTCTGCTATGCTGAGCATATGCCACCATGATTTCAAATGTTCAACTAAAGTGTACTTTATGCACCTGATGCCTTGGGCAATATGGGAGGCACACGGTCACTCACTGGCAAAGTTGGGCAGAACTCAAATAGTAGCTTCGAGAAGAATATAATAAGCAGGGATCGAGAATTGAACATGAAATCCCGTAAAGAGGTGGCTGGGAGAAAAAAGTCCTCCCCACCTCCAGTTACATCTAGAACCTTCGAGCTGCCACACATTAGCCAAATGTTTAAGTTCCTGATTTGCTTGCATACAAATGTATGGCTGGCTGCGTATTATTTTCAGATAGGCCACTTAATTTTTCCATGCACCATTCATTTTGTTCTGAGTTACTTAAAGTTTTCAGTCACTGTTGTTCTTGCTTTTCAATTATAAATTAGTGTTAGTCTACATGAATTAAATTTGCCCAGGGTTATCAGTTAACCGTAGAACGTTAACAGTACTTATGAGCTACACCTTTCCAATAACTAGATTTTACAGTTTAGAATTTATAGGTGTTGCAGCTCAAATACAGAATGACCCATTTTCCTGGCTTGAAAGCATATATAAATCTAATACCTCAAGAAAAATATACTTGTGCATTGAAACTGCAATGTTTTCCCTACCCAAAGCAGAAGCAGATACAGTACGTGAGTCCCAGGCTTACTTGCCTAGCCCAGAAAGAACTGGGCCAAAAATTTGAAGAATTTGAGATATGCTCAAATTTGTGCTCTCAACTGAGAATAAAGCTATCATTTTCTAACATGCCTAGGGTTGAACCATCATATTCTGAGTCCTTCACAATGCCAGGCAAATTTTATATATGATTCAGGTTGTAAAAAGAGCAGAATTATAACTGTCGCTCTACTCAATGAAATAGATATACTGCCTGAACTCTTCTCTCTATATATGTTATAGATGCATATCAGATCCAATTTAAGATTATCTTTCATGAGCCAATTGGAATCACAAAAGAAAGCAATAAGAACAATTTACACTGTACAACTGATTATCTTCATGCATCACTCATGCAAAATTACATTGTCCTTAGAGATAAATTGTTGATAACTAAAGACAGTGATCTCTCACCTCGAAATTTCCTTTGTCCCTCAAACTGCCCTCACATAGTTTCCTGGTAACCAAAGGTGTAAGATGGAAAAAGGTAGAAATTTTAACTACTTTCTAAAATCCATGCATTTAACATTAAATAATATAGAATATGTAATCCTGGTCTTATACTCCCACATTGATCAAACAGACAGTGATATAGTGGAAAAGAAGGTAAAATATATCTTCTTAATTTGTATTGTTTTCAGGGTAACAGTTAGAGCATATGGCTACCATGGTAATAAGCTAAAATAGTCACAAGAGGTAGTGAAGAGTTGCAGGTAATTAATTCATGTCCCTAAACTATGGATGCAGAATTTTAAAGGTTTCTATTTATAAACTATAAGAGAAACATAACCTATGATTACAGTGGAGTGTTTATGTGAGTACAAATTCAGAAAGTACAATTATGAAAAATTAATGAAAGGAACGTAAGTTTAAACATAATGTTATCTTTCCTCACAATGCAAAACAAAAGTATTCAATTATTACTATTATTCCCCTAGAGAAAGAAGTTAAAATAGAATGATCCAGTGTTGGTAACCTCACACTGGATAAGCAGTCTACCTCTCAAAGACCAGCCCCTGGGCTCTCATAAAGGCAGAACAAGGTGGTTCACATCTGTCAAACAGATTGTATTGTCTTACTGCAGATTATTACCTCTGGCAAAAAAGAATGGATGTGAAGCTCTTGGTTTTCATAAAAAAATTTAGGTTCTGGCTTATTGATAAAGGGAGTTATAAAACATGGGGTTACCCTGAGTATAAGGGTGTGCTTTCAAGCCTCTTTAATGGACTATAATTTCTTATGACTTCTTTTGATTATCTAATTAAACACAGGTCAAGCGTTTCATTCTGAAAAGTCTAGTGTTCTCTTGGTAAGCTCACCTTCTCAAGGTCCAGGCCGTCATGTGTGTGTGTTATCATCTGTTTCACCAACTTTTGAGCCCTACACATGCCTGCTATTCTTTACTACACCAGCCAATGAATGTCCTGATTGATGTGCTATTTTCTGGCACGTGCAGGATTTGCTAAACCCACCTAAATAGTCTCCCATCCTGGCCCCATGGGAGTTGTTCCACCTTGAACAACTTATATGTCACTTTTATTTTCTCATTAATAATTCAATGACTGGAGCTGAATTTTTAGCAATTAATGAAGTTTTGACAGTTCAACCTTCTTTCCTAACCAAGGCTAAACAAGAACAGTGAACACATGAAATACTGAAGGCTTTCTCTGTGTGTTTGCACCCCATGTTTGCAGGGTGAGATTTTTAAATATCCAGTATAGTCAATCAGAAAATGAAAAATTATTGTTTCTGGTGGTGACAAAATCAGAAAAGACTAAATCATATGAACAAGGAAAAAATATATTTTTCCCCCTAAAATTGTCAGTTAAAAACTCATTGACTCCTGTTGGATTCTGACTCTAATGACTTCCCTGGGTATTTTATGCATGTTTATAGCAATTTGGCTAATACTAAACTTTCACCATCCTAAGATTGCTAAAGATAGATGGGAAGATTTTATTAGTTCTTGGTTAGTTTTATGATGGATAACGTTTTGTTATCACTTCAAATCATTTCACAGAACTTCAATCCTATTTTGAAGGAAAATAAATAGTTTTGACTGTGCTTCAGAAATTAGGATTAAGCTGCCAGTGACCTTGATGTCAGACAGTGGAGCAAGCAATAAAATAATGAAAGGCAGAAAGACAGCCTTATCTTGAACCAGGTAAGTCCTAGTCCTCTCCTCTGGAATCCATTAAAAGAGCATTTTGTTTATTAGTTTGTTTGCTCTCTTATGTAAAAATAAGAATTAGGCTCTTCACTCTAAATCTAACTTAGAAATTACATGATTCTGGTCTATTGCTATTATCCTTAAGTTAATTAGTTCAAAAGGGTTTTCCTGAGATATTACTACTACTAATTATGCAAGACATAAAATTGGCCCTATTGATATTCCTATTGTTTTGATTCAAAAGAAATTCTAGAAAACATTATCTGATACCTGATAGCTGTCAATGATGGACACAGAAATTTTAACTTCTCTATATTTTCATTGAAAATATCTTCCTTGTTGGGGCACCTGGGTGGCTCAGTTGGTTAAGTGTCTGATCTCAGGCTCAGGTCATGATCTCATGGCTCGTGGGTTCGAGCCCCATGTCGGGCTCTGTGCTGACAGCTCAGAGCCTGGAGCCTGCTTCAAATTCTCTCCGCTCTTCCCTCTCTCTGCCCCTCCCTTACCTGTGCTCTGTCTATCTCTCTCAAAAATAAATAAACATTAAAAAAAAATAAAATACCGGGGCGCCTGGGTGGCGCAGTCAGTTAAGCGTCCGACTTCAGCCAGGTCACGATCTCGCGGTCCGGGAGTTCGAGCCCCGCGTCAGGCTCTGGGCTGATGGCTCAGAGCCTGGAGCCTGTTTCTGATTCTGTGTCTCCCTCTCTCTCTGCCCCTCCCCCGTTCATGCTCTGTCTCTCTCTGTCCCAAAAATAAATAAACGTTGAAAAAAAAATTAAAAAAAAAAAAACATTCCTTCCAAGAAAGAAAGAAAGAAAGAAAGAAAGAAAGAAAAAATGTCCTCCTAATAAATCTCGATCCAATTCATTTTTTGTCACCCAGAAATATTATTTTCCAGATTTTTCTAATAAAGATTTTTTCCTTATATTTTATCAGCAAGATTTGCCTTGATATTTCCACTTTATTTTTTAAACGCTCATTTATTTTCTGTACTGAGGTTGCTTGCTACAGATGTAAAGAACAATTTTTTATTATAGTAAGAACACTTAATATGAGATCTATCTTCCTAACAAACTTTAAATGTGCGATATATTATTGTTGACTATAGATACAATGCTGTATAGCAGATTTCTAGAGCTTATTCATCTTGCTTAACTGAAACTTCATGCCTGCTGCTTACTCCCTATACAGTAATTATTGATGTCAAGCCTCCACTAGAATTTTAACTAAAATCCCGTTGATCAAACCCAAATCCCCATATTTTCTTATCACATTCTTAAGATTATTCATCTTAAATACATTTTTCTTAAATGTTTATTTAACATCCAAATATAAACCAAAGTTTCAGAATTTAATATGGATACTGTTTATGAATGGCTTTAGTCTTATAGTACTTTTGTTAATTTAAGGTAACTCAATATTTCACTTTTATTTTTTATTCTTTTTTCTCTTTTGGTCTTGATTTGGAAACATTTTCAAAGAAATTACGAGAAGGTTACAATCATCGTGGAGTCATTAACTGCTTTTCCCAAATAGGACTCTCTGCCATCTAGCCCCCACCCCCCAACCCTTACAGGTGAAGGACAGGAAGGACTGAGTTTGTTCTCTCTTAGAAAAGAAGAAAAGAAGAAAAGAAGATTCTTCGTGAAGCTCATTTCATCTGAATGGTAATAGAGAATGTTCCTGGACTTAACATGGAAGAAATAGAAATTTTATCTGATCTTGCACATAGTCTAATAAATAGATATTAGGTAAAAAAAAAATATTAACATATGCATCTACCAGCGACATGAAAGATCCTTATGGAAATGTTCTGTATTTTGACTGCATCAATGTCAATATCCTGGATGTGATATTGTACTATAGTCACACAAGATGGTATCATTGGGGGAAACTAGGTAAAGAGCACATGATATCTCTCCATATTATTTTTTACAACTGTATGTGAATCTAAAATTATCTCACAATTAAACACTTCATGTATTCTGAAGTGCTCACCTAATCCCCTCTGCCCTTCTCTGGAAGTTGGCAGACATGAAGAAAATCTACCTCAGTGTTGTCCTGAATCCAATATTCTCCAGAAGAAAGCTCTGTTCTCAATTTTCTCTTGTATTTTGGTTAAGTAGTGCTGAATTCTAGACTCAGCTTTGCCAATAAAGGAAAGGTCTAAGCTTCTTTGTCTTCTCAGTTTTCTCATATAAAACGAGGAATTGAGCCAGATAACTTGTAAGGTTTTTTTTTTTTTCTAACCAAAAATTCTATGACTCTAGGTATACTGAACTAGTGCTAAGTGTTTTTCAATCAAATTATAGTAACTGTGACACATTATCATAAAAGCGAGTCCTTAAGTAGGATATCTAACAACAAAACCAATACCATGGGCTCCTGGGGCTTTTTCATCTATTGATCAGCAATTGAAAGCTTTGGAGTAGAAAGAAAGAACACTTCAGGAATTTTTGAACAATTCAGTCTCCAGTAGTGGACTACAAGTAGTTTTTCCCATACTCCTCTCATTACGTAATAACCTAGGCCACTGTTACCTAAACATTTTGATACTTTCCCAATGTTCCTATTAATACCACATTTTGATAAAAAAAAAATTTTGAACCAGGAAGCCCTGTGATGATTCTGTCTTTATCTTGCCCTCCCCCTCCTCAAGAATATTCCTTACAATGCAGAATTGTTTGAACTAGTCATTATTAATCTTGATAAAGTATAAAAAACAAATTCAAACTCAGCTGGGCAAATGCATTCATGCAGTTACTTTAATGTTTTACTCTTAGTTTCTGTTGAAGATTAAATAAACCAAAGACCACATAAAAACCATTACTACTTTTTTTTTTTTTTATTTTTAGGGTGCCTGGGTGGCTCAGTAGATTAAGCATCTGACTCTTGATTTTGGCTCAGGTCATGGTCTCACTGTTCATAGACCCACATCAGCCTCTGTGCTGACAGCATGGAGCCTGCTTGGGATTCTTTCTCTCCCTCTCTCTGCCTCTCCCCAACTTGTATGTGCACATTTTCTCTCTCCCTCTCAAAGTAAATAAACTTTAAAAAAAAAACTTTTTAAAAAGATTGTCTTTGTATCACTCAGCATCCTCTTTAAAAGGATTCACGAGGGGCGCTTGGGTGGCGCAGTCGGTTAAGCGTCCGACTTCAGCCAGGTCACGATCTCGCGGTCCGGGAGTTCGAGCCCCGCGTCAGGCTTTGGGCTGATGGCTCAGAGCCTGGAGCCTGTTTCCGATTCTGTGTCTCCCTCTCTCTCTGCCCCTCCCCCGTTCATGCTCTGTCTCTCTCTGCCCCAAAAATAAATAAACGTTGAAAAAAAAAATTAAAAAAAAAAAAAAAAGGATTCATGAAGAGTCAGCATGGATAGGGATATATACTTTCAGGATTTTGAACCGGAAAAAGGCTTATTTCTCATAAAGAATTTATGCATTTATTTTCATCACACAATTAGAATTTATATCCTATAATGTTTTCCTCATGATCAGTGCAGCCAAAAACTCAAATCGTAATTTAAAGCTCAAACTTAGCGCTTTTACACTAGTGGTATTAAACAGTCCTAGGTATACATTCAAAATATCACAAAAGTTATATTAAGAATAAACATTTCTGGGCCCACATCAAGAGATTCTGATTATGCAGGTCTGGGATAAGGGCCTCAAATCTGCCTTTCCAATGAATATTTAAGATGACTATGATGCAAGGGCCCACAGTCCTCACCTTGAGAAATACTAACTATATAGTTTTAAATTGTCTCTCCTGTTGTTGACACTTTGAATGTATCCATTTTTATAGGAGTAGGCTTTTTATATAATTATTTTATTATACGTCATCTTGATTATTTTCTAAACTTGAGCAGAATAGAAATAATTTTTATATCTCTGCATAAATATAAACATATATAACAAGTAATTAATTTGCAACCAATGGGAAAAACACGGGTAAGCATTTTCTGTATCCTAAGCTAGCTAGGACTGCTTAAAAAAATTATAAAGACTAAACAAAGGGAAGGGGATGAGTTTCACTGCAACCAAATTAAGGATTTCTATTCAGTGAAGGATAACACAAAGTTAATAAACAATTGACAGAATGGGAGAATATATTTGAAACTTCTGAAAGCATCAAAGAATTACATGAGGATATGCTATATACATAGACATACAGTAGATTCTACCGAGAACTTACGTAAATCAACAGGAAAAAAATAACAGCCCAGTGGAAAAATGGGCAGAGACTATGAATAAACAATGTATTTTTTTAAATATCAAAACGTAACAAGCATTTAGTGAGATGCTCAGGCTCACTGGCTATCAGAGAAATGCAAATTAAAACAAAAAATAAGATATCAGCTTACATTTAATAAACTGGTAAACATTAGGCAGCTAGACATCGCCAAGGACTGGCAAGAATATGATGACATAAGAATGCAGCTATTCTGAGAGCAATCTGGCTGTCAAAGAAGTCTGACAGCCCTTCTCTTGCCATAAGATTTTCCAGGTAGTAATTATACATCCATCATTATGTTCACCAAATCACCAGAAGTCCAAATTAAGTCTCTGCCTTCTCCTTAAATCACACTTTCTCTTGACTTGACAAAAGGCAGAAACACACCATTTCTCTGTGGAAAGATTCAAGAGTCACAGCACACCAAATAGCCCTCTGTGAAAGTTCTCCTTCACTTCACAATCCAACCCTTGACCCTCCTGTACCCTAAATGCCAGGGAGGGGTTACGACAGTCACACAGCCACCTTCATGCAGTCTCTTACCATCTCCCTTAAACATCCCGTACCATAGACTCATACCTACTCAGAATGTGGCATCTGTTAACTCAATGATTCAGTCAAGTTTACCATTTTATCAATTACGAGAGCTCGTATGTGTCCAATTGAAGAAGCAGGTAAGACCAAGTTTTAGACTTGGTTGATTTCTATCTCAGAAGGAGAACAGATTCATGCTACCAGAAGTGGGTTAACTTTTATATACACCTGTCACCTGAATATCTTTAGGGTCCCCTCTATTCCTAGGAGTATAAGATTCTAGATAAACCAGAATCCAGCTACCTAAAGTCTATGCAAAAGTAACCACTGAGGGCCGCCTTGGTGGCTCAGTCAGTTAAGCATCTGACTCTTGATTTTCGGCTCAGGTCATGATCTCATGGTTCATGAGTTCGAGCCCCACTTTGGGCTCTGCACTGACATAGAGCCTGCTTTGGATTCTCTCTCTCCCTCAAATCCCTTTGGATTCTCTCTACACCCCTCTCAAAATAAATAAACTTAAAAACAAAAAGTGACCACTGAATTCAAGAGAAAGACAAATCATGTGTTAAAGTTTTTTAAAAAACATTACAGTTATTCATCTGACAGTACAATTTAAATATAATTATGCTTAAAATTTTGTTAACTGATTTTTAAATAAAACTTATGAATAAAGCATAATAATTGCACTTACGGATTTACCCTTCCAAATTGAGGGAAAGCGCTATGTTTCAAGTTCTTAAGTAATACAGAATATCTTTCTCTAAAGAAATTACATCCTTTTAATTTCAGAAAATTGGGTCCATTTCTCTTTCACACCAGTATATTAACCTGGGGCCTGTAGAGCAGTATCTCAAAGTGTGGGCAGGACCACAGGTCTCAGAATCACCTGGGTTATATTTAATATATGCAAATTCCTAAGCCCCTTCCTAGATGTATGAAAGCAGACTATCTGGGACAGACCTCAGATTTTGTGTTTTGAAAGCTCCCCACTATTCTTAAGCGATAAATTCACAAGCTCAAGTACTTAAGAGCTCAAATTAAAATGGGAAAATCACTGTTTTGGAATCTGCATTTGTGAAGAATTTGTTTTTTAACATGGACTAAATAGAATCTCTTCTCTAAATTTATAAACATCAACCTCTACAGAAATCATCTTGGTTTAATGATTAGGGCTATGCACCAGAACTCAACAAATGTTTTATTCCCTGTTCCACCATTTCCCCCTATGAAAGATATCAGTGAATTATTTAAATTCACTGTGATAAATAGGATATACAGTAATTCCTTTTTCCTGCCTCAGAGGCATAGTGTGAGGTTAATTAAATAACAGCTGCAAAACACTTTTGGCTCCTTAGAGAAAGACATTATATAAGACATTATATTATATATGCAGCATTTTTTCTCTCCAATGAAAATAGAGCTAATTGTTCTTCAGAACTCAGCCCATGGCAGAGAAAACAACCATGACATGGTTTTCACAGGCATTAAATTCACAAGGGCAAAATTTTGTCACAGTTGGTATCAGACCCAGTGAACTGCTATGCTTCAATTCTTTGCACAAAGACCACTGCCATCTTGTGGAAAACAGCCATTGTCCTTATCTTGGGCTTCTATTTCATTTGTGTGAAATGGTGACAAGATAATTTGGGTTTTCTGCTATCGAGGATTTGTGACACATACAGTCTTAGTCATCCTGAGGCCTGTTATCTGTGGCACATGAGGGCTCTGTGAGACCACCCTGAAGGTCAGGTAGTGTTAATGGAAGGAAGAGCTTTATAAACAAGACATCTCCCTAGGGCTTTGAACTATACTTATCCCTCAAATGGGGCTTGCCACATAAACCTGCTTTTGTGTTCCATTTATATTGTGGAATTAGGGCTAAAAATGAAGAAAAAAACGTCATCACTGGCAATCATTAAGTCCAATGATGATGGCGCTGGGAAAAATATGTCAGTCTGTAAATGCTGTTTGCCTTCATTTGTCAAAAGAAGGAGAGGGATTGTTTACAGAAAGTAAATGAAATAAGACCAGGAAACAGCCCTGAAGTCTATCAAGTTTGATAAATAATTGTCATATTTTGACAAATATGATGAATTTTTAAAGCCATCCTACAAAAATAGGTTTTCATGAAAGGAAGATTCCTTTCTAGCTTTTCTCATATTTGTTGAAAGGCTTAGAAGTGTATCTAGAGAAAATATAGTAAATGTCTTTCATTTATTCCAGAGAAAACTTTGCCTTAACAAGTAATACTACATGGGAAAAAAAAAAAAAAACAGTCTTTCCAGCCTGAAATACTGCCTTTTACTTTTATAAAGGAGGCTTTCCTTGAGAAACGTAACTTTTTTATTTGCATTTTTAAATTTCGGTGGCTAACTCAGCCTTAGGCAAAAAAGCAAATAGATGAAATCTGTCTTTGATTCCCTCCTCTGCCCACTTCTACACTTTTACTCTATTCCCACTTCAAATACCTTCCCTCAGCTGGGAGTTTTCTCACCTGTGTCCCCAGGCCCTAGTTTCTGCAGTTATCAGACAACTGAAATGTAAATCAATGTACACTAAAATGTTAGAGACTGAATAAGTCACTCCACAGAGGAAGAACAGGTACATTTTTGGAGAACTGTCAGTCATTGCTTAATCTTTCAAAAGATAAATTCTAAGAAACTGGGAAGGGGAGAGAGTTTGGTGAATTTTATTCTCTAGAACCCAAGATGTCATTATATGGGTGGCTATCTATTCAATTTATTGATCTTTAAAGTTCAAAAAATAATTGGGCAGAGGAATATCCTAAGTCCTTCAAATAAAATGGCGTCTTCTTAGTCCAGCCTCAAATCTTATCTCAGTACAGTGCTGCATAAAAATTAAAAAAAAAAAAATCAGATGACCCAAAGTACCAAAGAATAATATATTTTTGAAGAGGCAGGAAAAAAAAAAAAACCCAAGAATACAACACATAATAAAAATAAATTTTTTTGGATAGATTTTTCTCTTAACTCCCATGAATTGAAGCAATCAATCCCCTAACTTTTCTATCCCTGTGTATCCAAAGGCACCCCCAGCTTTCTGTTCCATTATTGAACTCCAGAAGAAGTATTTTCTTATGTGAGCAGCATTCTTTCTATGCTGCATTTCTATCCAGTAGCCTACTCAGTACATCAGAAGACCAGGAACCTAGCAATGATAACAAAGAATTCCCCTTAAAGGATGAGGGAGTAAAAAACAATAAGCTAGTGTTTTTCAATAATTTTGCTCCTTTAGCATAAAAGTAATATAACATTACCAAAAAAAAAAAAAAAAGTCTCTCCTTGAGATCGTTTTATCCCAACCAAGGTTGGTCCTTATTCAGACCTCTGAAGGGTAGGAAGTATGCAAATGAATGGCACACTGGAAGATGATTTGCTGAGGTCTAGATCCACACTGACTTAACATACTTGTCCCAGAACACCACTCTCCATGCTGTTGGCCTAGCAAACTCCAACTCATGCTGGAAGAGTCTTCTGGTAACTCACATACCGAAATTGATCCTCTGGCAGAGACTGCTAGTGACCTTCTTCTCCTTAATCCATTATTTGCTTGTATTCTCATAACAAAATGAACCCTCTCCATTTTAGCTGAAGGCATAGCCACCACAAGAAAGAATGTATTTCCATTTGCACATACCTTTCAGTTAGATACGGCCATAAAACTAATTTCTGACCAATGATATCTGAGCCCAAATGATAAGTGCATCTTGTAAGCTGTGATCTGAAGAGAATCTTCAGTGCCTTCAACTTCTCACTTCCCCTTTCCTGCCGGCTGGAGTGAGGATGTGGCAACCACAGTGACCATGTGGATGGATACAGCAACACACTGGTGATAGCAAAGCAACAAGATAGAAGGAACCTAGAGCCTTGATGGTATGTAACCACCAGTGCACACCTGCACTTTTATGCCCAGAATGTCAGGTATGAAAAAATGATTTCATCTATTTTGGGTATCAGTATGCAAACTCAGGAGACCTTCATCATTTCCAATAGCACCTTATGCAGGCTCTTCTTGACACACTGATCATTCTGCATTCAATAAATGTTGGTTTTCTTATCTGTAGACTTGTAAACTCAGGGCAGGCAGAATATTTTGTTAAAACCTGTATTCTAAGGACACCATATATTTTCAATAAGTATTTTCTGGCTGGATAAATAGATGGGACAGATGGGTGGATGAATAAATGAATGAAGTAGATAACTGATGATGTGATCAGTTTGTTTTCATTCAGATTCAGATTTTTTCCCTTATAAATTAATGGAGTTTTTGAACATAGTTTTCATATTTGGACCATAACATTTAAAATTTTTTTTTAATTTTTTTAATGTTTTTATTTATTTTTGAGAGACAGAGAGAGACAGAGTGTGAGCAAGGGAGGGGCAGAGAGAGAGAGAGAAAGACACAGAATCTGAAGAGGCTCCAGGGTCTGAGCTGTCAGCACAGAGCCCGACGCAGGGCTTGAACTCATAAGCCATGAGATCATGACCTGAGCCAAAGTCGGACGCTTAACCCACTGAGCCACCCAGGCGCCCCTAAAAATTTTTTTAACGTTTTATTTTTTTGAGAGACATGGACGATAACATTTAAATTATAATTAAAAAATAAACTTTGGAAGAAAAATGCTATAAGAGACAATAAAGGCGGTGCTTTTCTAAAATGACTGATATAAACACATACATACTTAATGATAACACTTACCAGGTGGGAGTCTCTTTTCATCAACGGTCTCTCTTCAAAGTCTTAGGGCCAGTACTAGTTCTGTTTTTATCTTTCTTACTTTTATCAAGGAGGTCTTCTGATAAAGGTAGAAGCTCTAAATGTAACGAGCTACAAAATTCCTCTGCAGTCATATAAATCCAGCTTCTAATGTACAAGGCCTCCAGACTCAACTGTTATTACCTCTGTCCTCTTACGTTCATCTATCTCCATTCCTCTTCACTGTCATGTTCACACGTTGCTGTGCACTGCTGTATGGGAGAACCTTCGTGATCACTCACGAAAACCAAACTTGTCATTTATACATTACACTTTGCACTTGGTGCAGAGTAGTTATCTGGGCCAACAGGACAGTTTCACCTACTCCTTACTCACTCTAGGATATGTCTGTCTCCTAGATTCCTCTGCTGATGCCGTCTGCAGATACTTGTACGGACTGTGGTTTCAATGCTCCAAGAAATAGCTCTCTTGTCTCAAGATGCTGCTTGGCTCCACGCCACGACTGGCAACATTTCTTGAACTCTCTGACCACTAGTAGCTATACTGTCCAGCCTAGATGTATAGTTTGCTGGACAATCACACTTTTGAATCTGTATTTTCCTTTTGGGGATTTTCTTGACCTCCGGTTTCTTCTGTTCTCTCTCTTTTGGCAAGTTAGACATTATTTAGCCTGTCCGAAGAGTCCAGACACAAAGAATAGCAGTGAGGGGAAGTAACTCTGGGAGTACCTTCTACTCCATGCCCCTTCCCCATTTCACCCTCCTCAAGATGCACACATGCACGCATACACACATACACACACACACCCTCGTTCTGTCACCTTTCCCTATATTCCTTTCAAAATCCCTCCCTTCCATAACTACGATGGGACAAGAGTGAAATGCTCATGCTTATTTTGCAAAAGCTGCAGCTGACTTAAAATGCTGCGGTACTTGCAGAAAAATCTTCAGTATTTGTTCTTCTTTAATTCTTTCACCAGTCTACTTTATGTGGTTTACTCTGATTATTAAACAAGACCTATGAGACACAATCCTGGCCTTCAGAAGTTTTATTCTAAGAATGAATACCTTTTCAAGAAGTCCTGTATCCATGCAGTGTTTTTCTCACTGTTACAGCATAAGTACATGTTTGTCAGTCTACAACATGCCATAACATCATGCTATCATGTTACCGTATCTCACTCCTCTGTGACTTGAAGTTTGAGGCCAAGGCCTTAGCAACGTTGATTAAAAGGTATCTGAATAAGTTATTTTGCTTACTGTTTTAAACAGACAATTCATTTCAGATATAGCTTTGTTCATATACAAATTCTCAACTCTGTGGCTAGCAGTGCTTATCTTTTCATCTGATGAACTGTTTTTTTCATTTGTGCATTAATGCCAGTAGAGTTTTCTTTAATCATGTACCTGTAACACACAGAATCAGCTATGAAAACACTGTATGGCCTTCACACATATAGAAATAGTAGGAAAACCAGGGCGCCCGGGTGGCTCAGTCGGTTAAACGTCCGATTTTGGCTCAGGTCATGATCTCATAGTCTGTGGGTTCGAGCCTCATGTTGGGCTCTATGCTGACAGCTCGGAGCCTGGAGTCTGCTTCAGATTCTGTGTCTCCCCTCTCTCTGCTCCTCCCCCACTTGCATTCTGTCTCTCTCTCAAAAATAAAACATTAAAAAAGGAAAGAAATAGTAGGAAAACCATACACAAATGTACTCATTTTTCCTCAGCAAACCCACATAGTGCCCAATTCTGATAACTCAGCTTTTTTACCACCTTTTATACAGTAATTTGTCAAACTTATAGCTTTCTTGTTCCATTGTCTATTAGCTTAGTTCAAATGCTACCACTTACTAGGCTTTACTCAATATAATCCTCTCAATTTTCCCCACTGAATTTCAACTTTCATTCCTCAAATATCCTCCAAACCTCATTTCATGCAATTGTGCCAATACATTTCAAATTGATAGGTTTCAATCCAGTAAAATGAATGGCACGAGGTTAAAACATGACTGAAGAAACTGTATTTGCCCAGACTATATCTATCAGAATACCTGGAAATAAACTGCAGGTCTGACCATTTTTAATTTTCTTTATGATGAATCCACGGTAAGTATCTTAGATATGTATGCTGTGATAAAGCATCCTCTCAAAGTAGGAACTATTAAGTTACTTCTGTTTAGTAAAAGGGCATGCTAAGTGTCTTCAGCATGTTTTCTTTTTTTTTTTTTTTTTTTTAATTTTTTTTTTTCAACGTTTTTTTTATTTATTTTTGGGACAGAGAGACAGAGCATGAACAGGGGAGGGGCAGAGAGAGAGGGAGACACAGAATCGGAAACAGGCTCCAGGCTCCGAGTCATCAGCCCAGAGCCTGACGCGGGGCTCGAACTCCCGGACCGCGAGATCGTGACCTGGCTGAAGTCGGACGCTTAACCGACTGCGCCACCCAGGCGCCCCTCAGCATGTTTTCTTAAGGCAATTACAGACGATAGAGGTTTTCTCACATGAAAATGTTTAGGCACCTGACACAGTCACAGAAATAACTGCTTTCCATATTTTGATTATATGAATTAAAGTGTTGTTACTTTCGCCCTTTCAAAAAAACTCTTTAAAGATGGTGAAGAAGTAAAATCGGTCCATATCCTGGGTACTTTGTGTTACAGTAAGCCAGAGGCAGCAACCCTCAGTGCCTACAAACAGCTCAGCAAGTGAAAGGTGGTAAAATGGATAGCAATAAAGAATTATTTTAAAAAAAATTTAATATGTATATATTTTTGAGAGAGAGAGAGTAGGGGAGGGGCAGAGAGAGAGAGAGGGAAACACAGAATCTGAAGAAGGCCCCAGACTCTGAGCTATCAGCACAGAGCCCAACTTGGGGCTCAAACCTATGAACCACGAGATCATGACCTGAGCCAAAGTCAGACACTAAACCAACTGAGCCACCCAGGCGCCCCTTGAAGAACTATTTTTAAATTGATGAAATGATTTACTATAAGAAACATCCTCTCTTGAACACATACATTTTATTTCTGAAATGAAATTATTAAATTTAATTATTTCAGATGAGTTCTTCCACCCAAAATTGAAACCAACGAAGTGAGAAGTATGGGAAGGGTAGGGTTTGCCCTTCGGTAGTGTTTGAAGCAGCAGGCCTGCATGCATCAGAAAAGGAAGAGGGGGCCATGAGCTCTGCAGAGACACCAGCCCAGCTGACTACACAATGGAATGATCAGATTGAGGGCCAGGCTGAAACCAAACAAATGAATAATTGATAAGAATATCAAGTGAGTAAAGCAGCAGGTCAGAAAGGCACAAGCCACTAAATTAGAAAGACAAGTCCTGAATGCCTAAGTCTGCCTCATTCAGCTTTTCACCACGGTTACCCATCATTTTTGTTTAGAATCTTGGGAGTGCTTTAAATTGGTAGGGTAAATTAGAGGTATTTTCTTCATTGGTCACTACTCACCTGGCCCCAGATATGCCGATATGTGCCAAATACTTTTTCTATTAAAAATAAACCTCAGTAAAAAATCACAAGGGAATTTCAAAGTTTCCTTTTACATGGTACACTCTGAAGACAAAAGAGGAAACTCTATTAGATTTTTTTAAGAAATTCATATATTCTTGGAGTGCCTGTGTGGCTCAGTCAGTTAAGCGTCCAATTCAACCCAGGTCAAGATCCTGAGCTTTGTGGGTTCGAGCCCTGCATCGGGCTCTGTGCTGACAGCTCGGACCTGGAGCCTTCTTCAGATTCTGTATCTCTCTCTCTCTCTCTGCCCCTCCCCTGCTTGCACTCTGTCTCTCTCCCAAAAATAAATAAATATTTTTAAAAAATTTTTTAAGGAAATTCATATATTCATTAATAAGTAATGTATAATTGGCCTAGTTCCACTGGCAAAAACTGCCTATGTAATATAAGCCACATAAATCCTTCAACATAAAAAATTATATTTATTTATCATTGTTTTAGCTGGAAGTAAGAAGATATGTTTTATTTTACTTTGATATCCTTATTAGCTCCAGTAAATATGAGACAGTAGCATAATAAATTTTCTAGAGTTAGGTGTGTGTGTATGCATACATGTGTCTGTGCCTTTGTCTGTTTCTGGGTGTGTGTGGGTGGTTTTTAACTGTTTTAGAAAGGGAGGTTAAATTTTGGATCCTTCATATTTCCTTTTTTTCCCCCAAGAAGTCCTCAGAGAATTCTGAAAACACATCTGGGACTTTTTCTGGTTCTTCTCTTTAGGTAAAATTACATAAATATTTTCACTTACAGTAAATATCCCTCCAGGCTTGGTGTTGCTGTTGCTGTTATTTATACTTTCTAACCTTCTATAAGATACTTTTACTTTGAATAAAGAAGTCTTCTAAAAATTCACTTGGAAGCTGACCCCATTTACCAATATGCACAGTCTCAACATTATTACCAGGGGAGAGGCGTCCTACTGAAGTCTTTGTCAAGAAGTGCATACATTCAAGCATTTTTTGCTTACTGAGCATCTTCTCTGTGTTCAACATACTGCTAGGATATGAGTATGACACCAGTCCGTCTATACCTGAGAAGTACATGCTTTTATCAGAGTTTGTTTGTATATATGCATATTTGCGTGCATATTCAATCATTCCTTTAGCAGATACATAATAGTATAGTAACAAGTACCAGGAACTGTGCTAGTCCAGAATTAGAAATATAAATACAACATATATTCAACCTTCTGGCTGCTCATACATTAATAGGAAAGAGGGAAATACCTACTAAAAAACCTCTATGATAAGTGCATTAAGGGAATATGTCAAAGATACTGCAATAGCACAGAGTAAAGATAATCAGCTTCATACAGGGCCATCAAGGGAATCTGTACAACCAGTGGGCATGCTTGAGGCTGACAAATAAGGAATATGATTCTCTCATTCATCAGTAGAGCAGCAAGTTTCCTACCATTGTATCTCAATTCATCCTAAAAGAATGCCACCTTCAGACCACCCACCAAATGTCTCTGTCTCTGGGCACAGTTACCACTTGGCATCTGCGGAGATGTGTAGCAAGGGTATTAATTACTGCTCACCATGTGATTAATGTGGCTGATGGTTCTTGATGAGGTCAGTGTATTTTGTGGATCTTAGATTAATGATTCCAGTTTGACAGACAGCAAGCCACTAAATGGTTACCAGGTGGCAAAAATATTGTGTTACCCTAGGCAGAACCAAACAGAGTAACATGGCTAAGATATCAACTCATAGCAAGATTAATTACTTGACAACAGTTTCCCCATATTTTACCAAATAATCTTAATTTTTTCTCCCATTTATATTTAGGAAACAAACTGACTTCTCAGTGTTCTCTATAAAAACTAAGTAAGTTATGTGAGAGGAGTGCCTGGGTGGCTCAGTCAGTTAAGCTTCCCACTCTTGGTTTCGGCTCAGGTTTCTTGGGATCGAGCCCTGTGTCAGGCTCTGCACTGACAGCACAGAGTCTGCTTAGGATTCCCTCTCTCCCTCTCTTTCTGCCCCTCTCTGAAAATAAATAAATAAACTTAAAATTTTTTAAATTATTTGAAGACAAAACATAGATTTGATTTCACGGAAGCATAATGAAGAATATCAAGTTTAGTCTGCAGTCTCCCCATTGGATAGAAGGGGCCACATAAATGTTAAGAATTCAACCTTACCACTTACATATTTAAATACTTAACCATTTAGATAGACTAAGCACATTTATGAGAAGACAGCAGAAGATACTTCCTGAGATTCTGCAGGAAAATTCTATTTGTATACTGTCTTAAATGAAGTACCTTATTAAAAAATATTTTTAAAAGATTTTTAAAAATAAAAAAAAAAGCCAAGAGAAAATAGTCTGACAGAAGAAAACTGAATGGAACAGAATTAATTATATTTCTTTTTTTTTCATTTTTTTAAACATTTATTCATTTTTGAGAGAGAGAGAGAGACAGAGCATGAGCAGGGGAGGGGCAGAGAGAGAGGGAGACACAGAATCTGAAGCAGGCTCCAGGCTCCGAGCTGTGAGCACAGAGCCCGATGTGGGGCTCGAACTCACGGAGTGTGAGATCATGACCTGAGATGAAGTCAGACGCTTGACCGACTGAGCCACCCAGGCACCCCTAATTACATTTCTTTTTATTGTCTAGTAAAAAACAGCAAAAATCCCAACATACAACACTGACATCTTCCCCAGGTCATGAGCTCAGTGAGGAAGAAGGTATTCATTACTTATTCTTATATTCCCAGCACTGAGAAGAGGATGCAATATAGGGGTTGAATCATTTTGTTGAGTCATTTACCAAAAATATATGGACTATGGAGACTCAGCCTTGACACATTATGCCACTGGGCATATGGGACCTCGGCTTCCTATATCCAGGGTCAATCTGCAAAGAGGCAGACCGTGCATGTCAGTGAGTGCACACAGGCACAATGTGTGAGGCTGCAATAAAAATGGAATTTACACCATTCTTCTTAAAGGCCTTAATATAGTTCCTGAATCAGGATGGCTGTTGGTGGGTAGGAATATTTTGTGTCCCAGAGACTAGAACATTTTACCATGCAATGCTTTGTATGTGTTTTCACTCAATAATGCTGACCTAACTTATGACCTCTCCACTTATGCAACTTCTTTTTTTAAGTTTTTATTTATTTATTTTGAGACAGAGAGAATATGCAAGTGGGGAAGAGGCAGACAGAGAAGAGACACAGAATCCCAAGCAGGCCTCACACTGCCAATGCAGAGTTCAATGTGGGGCTTGATCCCACTAACTGTGAGATCATGACCTGAGCTGAAATCAAGAATCATACCCTCAACTGACTCAGCCACTCAGGTTCCCCATTTATGCAACTTTTATCATCATAAGTAAGACTGCTAAAGTGACAGTAAAATCTCATATGATCAGCCAGAGTGATACTTTTGAAAGGACAACGGATCATGCCTTTCTTCAGCTAAAACCCTACAGTGACTCCCGCATTTCCCTCAGGGTAAAAGCCAATGTCCAGGGAAAATTTGGCCTCCCTCACTTCCCTCACTCCTCCCTCTCGTCTCAGAGCACTAGCAGTGCTCTCCTGCCTCAGCTTTTGTACCACACTCGCTGTTACTCTTGTCCTGGAACCCCCATTTTACCCCCTTTCTGTGTTCATATCTTTGCCCAAAGGTGACTCTCTCAATAAACTCTATCCCACTCACCCCATTTACAACTGGAACCTTTCTCAACAAATATCTCCCACCCACCTTATTCTGTTAAATTTTCTGCATAGCACTTACAATGCTCTAACATATTATACACATACTTATGAAATTTAGGATTGACCTCACTTTACTACAAGGTAAATTCTATAAAGACAGGGATTCTTATCTCTTTTGTTCTCTGCTTTATTTTCAGGGCCAAAAAGAGCTCCTGACACATAGGACACATTCAGTATTATTAAACAAATGAATCAATCAATTGCACTACCATGGACTGCACATAAAAGCTGCACATAGTAGCTAATAGACATTAGAAAAAAAATTAGAGCTGGGGTGCCTGGGCGGTGCAGTCAGTTAAGCATCCCACTTCAGCTCAGGTCATGATCTCACCGGTCATGGGTTCAGGCCTGCATCAGGCTCTGCGCTAACAGTGCAGAGCCTGGAGCCTGCTTTGACTGTATCTGCCTCTCTCTGCCCCTCCCCTGCTTGTGTGTGCTTGCTCTCTCTCTCTCTTTCTCTCTCTCTCTCTCTCTCTCTCTCTCAAAAACAAATAAGTAAACATTAAAAAAAAGAAAAAATATAGTTAAATTTCTCACTGGAATTGATGAGGAAGGGAGCACAGAAGTCATGCTAGAAATGCTCCTTCTCCAGAATTTATCATAAAAGATTTTCACAGGCACCTAATAAACACTCTACCTGCAAGGAAAAAAAAAAAAAAAAAAAAAAAAAAAAAAAAAAAAAAAAACTCTAAGAAGAGATGATCCTTATCTCAAAAGCAGTTTTAAGGTTTTTGGAACAATGATGAATGCCTATGCATGCTACACAGAAATTTACCAGCAAAGGAAGACTTCTGTCTAGATTTTATCTGCCAAGGTTTCAGGCAGTCTACCTTTGCAGAACCCCACCCCCAACTTCTAATGTCATAAATATATAAATATATATACATGCACAAATATACAAATACACATATAAACACACACATACACAGACCATGGGATTATCATGTTTCTGTCACCATTTTAGCCTTGTTAACTAGCCCCAAATTGCTTACCAAATAGTTTTTAATGCCGAGTACATACCTGTAAAAGCCTACCTATATATGAAAGAGTTCCCTATTTATTTTCGTAATCAATTTTAATGTGTTACAATTTTTATAAAAGGGTCTCCAGGACAGAACACCAAATTACAATCTAATGCGTATATAAGAAAATAAAAATTCAACTATGAGCAATTAACTTGAAAACCATGTTCAAAACAAATCAGGTGAGACCTGGAAGTGGTCAATATCCTCACCACTATGCCTAGATTGGTTCTAAACTATGATGAATTTCCACTATATATTGTTCTCTGCTTCCTCACACTCAGGATATTTTGGGCTTTTGGTGTATAAAAATGGTATAAGAATCTTGACTGCACAATTAATCATAACAACAAAAACTGTTTTTAAATCTCCTTGGAAATATGAAGCTGTTAAATTACTGTTAATTCCAAATTTAATTTGGTTATATGTCATTTAAATCTATGGTGCCATTGATTCTATGATGCACAATTATTCTATGTCACTAAGAAAGAATAAAACACTGCCAATTATAATTGCACAATATCTCTGACTACAAGAAATATCCCAATTTCAGAGATTTTAAAGTGGGGGAAATGTCTATCTGAATCAATGAGTCATTTATTAGTATTTAAGGGAGTTATAACCAAGGTGGCCAAATATTCTTTTTCTACCAGAGCAACAGTGAGAGTAAATCAATTACTTGAGTAAGCTGCTACTTAGTAAGAATGTTCTTATGACACTACAGATTATCAAACACTACACCAGATTCAAGAATAATTGTTGAATAATCCTAGAATGGAAAAATTCTGACTTGCATGACCCATACAATTAATGATCCACAAGAACAAGATCTACAAGAAATTGGTTTGGATATAAACCAATTGGCTATAGTCTTTTTGAAGGAAATACCATGCTTCCAAAAAAGTATTATCTTAGGATAATATTGGCTCTTCTTAAATTCATGCAATAATTGATTTTCTCAAATTGTTTTTATTAGAATTTTGAATTTTCACAAAATGGTTTTGTCTAATGAAAATATTCACCAATATGATCTTTTATATCCAATTTTTCTTCATGCTGCACTCTAATGGGAAACTAGAAAATGTCATTCTAAAAACTGTTTTGACAAATAGGTAAATCGCATAACATAAGCAAGATAATGTTTAAAACGGGAGAGGATTTGGCAGCCAAAGAGCCAAGAAAGAAAAATGAAAACTACTAGTATGAAGACTGAAAGCATTTGTAGAATTTCAAGAATGCGTGACTAGATCTTTCAAAATGGGAATTATAAACAATAAGAAATGTCATGCAGCAACTTCATTTTATGTAGAACCATGTAAGTAAATGTACCATTTGATTTAATAATGAAGATATGAAAAAGATAAACTGTTAACAAAATATAGTCTGCCATGGCGTCTTTCAGCAATGGTGTATACATTTTAAAAGGAGAAAGTCAATAGATGTAAGATTAAAAAACATTATTCATCTGGTTCTCACAGCAGGGTGACTAAGCCTGCTGTCACCGAACATGTTACCTCCCTGCTCCCTGATGGAGTCCCTTTAATAGGATGAGATGAATGTAAGTGTTTAACTATTATAACATATCAACAACAGAAAATAAAAGCAGCTATTGAAACAAATGATCCCACTAACTGAATATGTGTATGTCTTTAGACAGACAGGTATTGATGCCAAAAATTTTTATAATGCCATAGGAATAGAGGTTTACCAATTAAAGGACAAATTAGGTTCAATACAAGTAGATCTCTCAAGCTTTAGCTGATCCCTCACAGACAGAAGGGCTTACACATGAGTCAGGGAGTTCATGTGTGTTAATTTTAAACATAAATTGAATATAAACCATGACTTCAAAAGTTCACCGCTTCCTAACTAATGTTGGTTCCAAAGCAGGAGACTGCTTAAGTTATGAATAGGTCAAACTGCCTTGGACATGTCTATAGTAATGTGAGAAGTCTGTAGAATCTAGAAAACTTGTCTGGAATGCAAGACACCTTACTATAAAGTCTATGGTCCTTTTGTTCTCTGAAAGCACCCGCAAGCCAATGAAGTATAATTTGGAAAAAGTCACTTGAAAAAAGTCAGAGCATCAATTCCACAAATGAGCTACTTCCAAATTTCTGAAGTTTTGACCCTAACCTATCATTAAGTCAAAATGGAAAATAAAACTCCCTCTAGTCCTCATTATTTAATTTACTTTTCTTTTGTTCCATTCTGTTCTGTATTCATTGGCTCCCTTTTCCCAAGTCTCCCAATTTTTTCACCTAATCTCCACTCATAGAGAATGACTTGATAAACTTTTGCCAACTAAGGACCTAAGAAATTATTTCTTCTACTAACATGTACATTTCAAAAGAGGATAGTCTAGAAGATTAATAATGTACCAATAACACTGGGATTTCTGGAGATGGCTTTTAGTTATAAAGAATGAAGCTAAGCCTCATTTGTATTAAGTTGAACCATATCTCATATTTCACATGCCACAACTACATATACTTCCAGATTTCATGACCTATTATTAAGAATCTTGCATGGAAATATGTAGAATTTTCCAGATTAAGTAGGGAAGAAAGTATTCACATATATGGTTTCATGAAACTCACACGATTCATACAAAAGGAGTTTGGTATTACAGAATAATTTCCAACTCCAGCAAGTAGTTCTTTTTTTTAAATTTTTTTTTTCAACGTTTATTTATTTTTGGGACAGAGAGAGACAGAGCACGAACGGGGGAGGGGCAGAGAGAGAGGGAGACACAGAATCGGAAACAGGCTCCAGGCTCTGAGCCATCAGCCCAGAGCCTGACACGGGGCTCGAACTCACAGACCGTGAGATCGTGACCTGGCTGAAGTCGGACACTTAACCGACTGCGCCACCCAGGCGCCCCTCCAGCAAGTAGTTCTACAGAATTTTTCAACCAATTATTACAGAATGTTTTCATTCTGTCTATTCAGGATGAAGTAATGAGATGAAAAACAAGTGGCCTTTTTTCAAGCCTGATGTATTTTTTTTTTAACTATCATATCCTTTAAAATAGAAATTGTAGCCTGAGGGCACCTACAAACGTGGCCAATGGCAGAAAAGAAAGGTTTTTTTGTGGTTTATAATATTTAACTCATAACATTGATTATATGTTTTTGGTCAATATGTTCCTTTTAAGTAGCCCCAATTTGTGGCCACAATTTTGGATTTTCAGTCTTTACATCAAGAAAGAAAGAGAAAGAAAGAAAAGAAAGAAAGAAAGAAAGAAAGAAAGAAAGAAAGAAAGAAAGAAAGAAAGAAAGAAAGAAAGAAAGAAAGAAAGAAAGAAAAAGAGAAAGAAATGGAAGGAAAAAAGTGGAAGGAAAGAAGAAAGAAGGGAAGGAAAGAGGAAGAAAAAAAAGAGAGAAAGGGAGAGGGAGGGACAGAGGAAGAAAGGAAGGAAGAGAGAGAAAGAGGAAGGAGGAAAAGAGAGGTTGGAGAAGGGGAGTGATGCTTTTTCTGTGTAAGAGAATCTCTTTTTTGAATATCAAAACTGACCAAGACAACAAACTCCACTGTTGAAATTTATACTGGAGTATGAGGTAATCACCAAGATTTCTCCGTTGAACTAACTTTGCCACAAATTTAATCTCAACCTCTTTAATACAGTGGTTCCCAGTCCTAGATACATATGTAGAATCACCTGGTAAGGTTTAAAACTGTACTGATGCCCTGGCGCTATCCCTGAGGTTTTGATGGTATTGGCCCAAGGTGCAGCCAGGGCATCAGATTTGAAAGCTCCTCAGGTGATTTGTAAGTCAGGTACTCAGCATTCATTAAAGGTCTGAAAACAGAGCTATTTGTTTGAGCCCATTATGCTTGATTTGAGCCCACTGTGCTTGATTGATTGAGCCCCAGACTCAGGGGCTCCTTGAATCCCCCTAGCATCCCCATGTTTATTCAGTGAAATGGGAACAATTGTGGAAGCAGTCTTATATGATGGCTCTCTGACCCACTAAACTCTCTTTCTCTCTCTCTCTCTCTCTCTCTCTCTCTCTCTCTCTCTCTCTCTCT
>NW_024412395.1:60644911-60654512 GCF_014898765.1 Herpailurus yagouaroundi | reverse complement strand
CTCTCTCTCTCTCTCTCTCTCTCTCTCTCTCTCTCTCTCTCTCTCTCCTCATGTTGCAGTAGAGGAAGACACAAACAGCCTCGCCAATAAACGACCGCTGCCATTGGACTGCCTTTCTTTGACTACAGTAAAGAGACAGAAACAGCCTTTCAGAAATGCAGACACCGCAGGAACAAGGCTGCCATCTGGTGGCCTTCCTGGACATCTCACACTTCTTTCTCCAAAAAGTATGAATGACAACCATACCCTCCACTTCATTTACATACTAGACACAAGCTTAAATGTTCCCCTCTGCGGTGATGGGGGCTGGGGGGGGGGGCAGTTGTGGTGACAGGCAGACCCTGAAGGGAGGGGAGAACCAGTACTCTCCATAGATCAAGTGGAACACATTCTCACCTCAAACATTTTCCTCTGCCTTTCTGCCTTCAAAGTTTGGTTTTAAGGACTTTCAGGAAACAAGTTAGCCCAAATGGGGTAAGAGTTGTATTACCAGAAAGGATCTCATATGCCAGTTCCCAAGTTCAACGTGCAGTAGAATCACCTGGAGGGCTTGTGAAAATCCAGATTGCTGCCCGCCACCTCCGAGTTTCCAATTAAGCGGATCTGGCTTTGGGCCTGAGAATTTGCATTCCTCACAAATTCCCAGGTGATGCTACTAGTCCAGTGACTGCACTTTTGAGAACCACCAGACAAACCGTAAAACAATTAGTTAATTGTTAACAGTTCTTAACCTAATAAATCCATCACACCCCTCAGTCAGCTGAGACAAGACTGGGTGAAGTATTCATTAGACTGGGGCAGCAGCCAGGGTCTAAAGACGATGTAACTTCGGGACTGTTTGTAGATATCAGGCGAGTAGCAGAAGGGAACCAAAAATACCAGCAAAGGAGTGGTCTAGATGAAGACTGGACAAAAAAAGCCTTCTTCATTGTTTTGCCTAGTGTCCTCTAAGGGCCTCTGGGAATGCATGGTCTCTTACCGAAATATCAAATCATCCCAATCCATTTAGTTTAGCAGGGAGCAGACATGATTCGCAAGCCAAAATGCCAAGCTACAATAGATTTCAAACTGAGGGTTTTACAGAGACATAGCAACCAAAGACATATTGGTTTGCGTTCCAATCGCGCCATCTAGTGGAAGTTGTTTTACATCAAACAGCCTAAAATGGTAGCGGTTTACTTTTTGACAGGAAGAGGGCCTCATCAGTTGCTGTGATACAACCCAGAAGGGCAAGTAAACAAAAACAGTAAATTGTGCCTATGTGAAAGACATTTTTGCAATCATGCATAACGTGTTCTATGAAAACAGAGCAAAGCCATTAGCTGAGAAATTTGCATACACAGAGAAATGTGTACAAATAGCTTTTCCAGAACACATGGGTAAGAACAGGTAGTGAAAATGGGGAAATCATATCAGAACATTAGGCTCATGTGTTGTCTTTATAAGCTAATCCCTAAAACTTCCTCATAACAAGTGATAAATAATTGTGAAAATAAGAAAAAAAAGCTCAAGTTCTACATACCTTGTAAAATTCATACGATTATATACATATATGTATATATAATTCAAGTAATGATTTATATAACCACATACCTTATTAAACAGTTGGATAAACTGAATTCTCTATTCCCTACTATGGACCCCAGGAAGAGATAAAGAAGAAAAGACAGATGCTAAATCACTACCACTAACCCTGAGAAGAGATAAGAAAGGAAAAAAATTTAAAAATTCAAGATGTTAAAAGTCTGTTTCACTGGCCTAGAACTGTGTTCTGAGTGAGCTGATAGTTTAAGTGTAATTAACTATCCACTGAACATTCAGTTGAACACGAACAAGATGCAATTTTATTCTTCTAATCACTGCTCCAAATGTGATTGGTTGACTACTGCTTTCTTGCCTCTGAATATCTCGGGTAGATTCCATCAATGTCTGATCATCTCCATGATTTGAAAAAATCATAAAACTTTACCTAGCCTAAGCTAGTGAAACTGGTGGTGCACAGGTGTCTGGCCTGACCCTTCTCCTCTGACTCCAATGTCACAAAGCCAACTTGGGATCTTGTTAGAAATGCAAATTCTCAGGCACAAGTTGAGAAGACAAAGTTCCTCTCAACATTTGTCATATGCAATTAAATGCATGGTCTCCTGTTCCTTGATAAAATAATAACATGCAGTTGCCTTGATACTACACAGCTTGGTCCCAAACTCTTCCTCAGGTATCTTTATAAATATTGTTAATAAAATTTTACCTAGCCCATATTTCCTATCTCAAGTGAGATTTCAATATGTCTAAGATTTTTAAAATTACATTTAAGAAAGTATATATAACTCTATAGAGAACCCCTGAATATATTATATTTCAGTACCTTCAACTAAGGTTTTATTAAATTGTGTTTGTATTTCATATATCAAGAATCCCTGTTCTAATAAATCTTCATTGAATTTTATATGTGCTCAGCGCTCTGCTTTGAACGAAAGATAACTATCTTAGGTTAGGTCCCCAAGAGGCAGACTCTGAGATGAAGATTCATGAGCAAGTGATTTATTAAGAAGGTGCTCCCCAGAGAAATCAGTAAGTGAGAAGGGAAAGCAGAACAGTGAGAAGCCAGGCAAGGATGTGTTTCAGACTGAGTCCCATGGAGGGTACCCTCAACTTAATCCTGCAGGAAACTCTTGACATTTATCCAAATAAAGCAAAGGAGTTGGGCTTTCATATTCCCAAGCACATTACTCATGAGATAAGGAGGCTGAGGTTGGCCTGGCAAAGAAGGCTTACAGGTGCTGGCCACTGGAATTAAAACCATGCCGAGGCTGCAGGAGGGGTGAACCGATTAGTGAAAGATAAAGAAGATCTTGGTGGAATACCAACAAAATCTCTCATCAGTATAAAACGTGTTTGCTTTCCATCGGCATATTTTATTCTACATAAGTAACAGATAACAATAATAAAAACAACAAATGGAGACCAATATTAGACCAAATACAGCCAAGTACAAAGTCAAGTTACAGCTGACATACATTACAGCAAACCAAAAGCAGTGGTTCCCCAAACTGCACTGCACATTGGAATCACCTGGGGATCTAAAATACACTGATGGCTGGACCCCACCCCTAGGCACTCTGATTTATTTGGTATGGGGTGTAACCTGGGCATGGGAATTTTTTAAAGGCACTCCCACCTCCAGGTGATTCTAATTTTCAGGAAAGTTTGGGAACCACGGCAAGAGAGAGAAGTGTGAATTGTTTCCAGTTGGGGAAGAGATATAAAGAAAATGGTGGGGCTTGGATTGGGCCTTAAAAGATGGTTAAAATTGGGGAAACGAAATAAAAGGGAGCTGACACGACTGGAAAGAGATGTAGCATTAGTCAAAAGATAAAAATTAGGATGACTAATAAAGGAGAATAAGGAAACCAACTTGAAAAGTTCTTGCTGAAACTAGGAAAGACAAGATTTTATAGATAAAGCTAATCCCTGTTACAATTGGCCCAGAAGTCAAGTAAAGTATTTTGAACTTGACCCAGCGGGTAAGCACTGTAGATTTTTTAATAGAGGAGTGAAATGATAAAAGTGGTGTTTAAAGAAAACTATTCTAGCAACAATACAAAAGATAGATTCAAATTGCAAGAGACTTGAGTCACTGAGGTCTGCTGAGAGGCCATTTCAGTAATCCTGGTATTTGATAGGGTCTTCACTAGGGCAATAGCTGTCAGAATTGAAAGGAAGGAACAAATAAGGAAGTGTATTTTAAAGAAAAGACAGGTCTTGGATCCTGGATATAGAAGCTAAAAAGAGGAAGGAATTAAATATAAGTCCAAATTTAATAGGCAATGGGAAGTATAAACTAGTATGTTTTTTCCACATGTACATTAACCCCCTGAACCACTTTCAGATGGGCTGGGGGACATGAGGCAGACTTTGCTCTATTTAAAGTGTCAAAGAAGTATAAGAGAAAAAAGACGCCAAATCCTTTGCTTTAAATGAATAATAATAATAAAGTTGCATTGCACATATAACAATCGACGATCCTCAAGGAAAATCATTAAGAAAGTTTTTTTCTGCCCTCCATGCAAACTCTCCCTGGAAAGGAAGAAAAAAAAATTAAGTGAGAAGAAGAGAACTTAGAGACTCAGAGTAAGGAACTGGGACACTGTCCACCCCCATTTCTCTACCTCTTCCACATTCCTAAGTCCTGTGGGTCAAAAAGAGTCAGAAAGATGTACAAGCCTCCTTTATTCTTAGGGACCCAAGGATAGAGTGGAAGTGTATCCTCCTTTTTACCCCACACAATGGCATCAAGGCTTGTAACATCTCAGGCATGCAGATCTTGATGATGGTTCTATATCTCGACAGACCTGAAAAGGGGTCCTAAAGAAACTGAAGTTTTTTGATAACTGGTAGCCCAAAGGGGTGTTAGATATGGTGATAAAAAAATTATGGCAGCAGAAAGTGACATTAGACCCTCAGTTCCCACACTGCAATGGTACCCCAAAGACATCTCAGCAAAAGGAAAACTGATGTTGATAACCAAAGATGATGTCAAGAGGATTATACATCTCAGCCAATGGCAGCGTGGGGCAGATCAAGACTGAGACAGAGACACCTCCCACCAACAATGGGAAATTCCTCTGCAGGAAAGCGAAAAAGAGTAGGAAATATCAAATATGAAAAAAAAAACATGTAAGTGTGTATATAATATAAATATTAAATACACATGACTAGGAGATCACTGAATTTGACTGAGTTTAACAAGAAATCATTAAAGTAAGTTTTCTAGGAGTGATTGGGTGGCTTTGTTACCAGGAGAAGGAAAAATGCATGAGGTAAAAATATGATTACATTTTCATTATAGGAAAATTAAAAATGTTACATTTTACACATGTGAATTTTCACTCTTCGAATCATACTGACTTCATAAGGTTTTGAGCTAATATGACAGGAAAAATGGCGGCACCAACACAGTGAGCCTTGCTTGGGGGAATGTCAACTTTAAGTAACAAGAGAGGCGGTAGAAAATCTCCTGTAGGTAAGTTATGCTAAAACACAGAACTAGAGCCAGAGTAGAAGATAAAGGCAAAGTTATAGATTCATTCAGTAGTTATTAGAATGGAGGTGATCCTTCCAGCCAGGGTGAATGTGAAAAGAAAAGCAAACAGCCAAAAGCTCTGAACCTCTAAGTTGCTCCTTGAGGACATAAAAGTGAGCTTTGCATTTTAAATATTGGTGGAATCATTCAAGTATATAAAAGGAAATGACATAAATGTACACATTTTTCCCCCTGGATCTTTTTCACTATCTGACTGAACTGAATAAATCATAAGAATTTAGTAGGCTTATATTTTTTCAACTATTTATTTTATATACTTATATGTAATATTTTCAAATACGATAGGTACATGAAGGATGAAAGAGATCTCAGAAATGAAAATGCAAATTGCTAAAATACATGACAAAGGTTGAGAGATAAGGTTGAGAACATTTGCCACAATAAAGAGCAAAAACAAAACAAAACAAAATCCAATCGGTAAATAATGAGAGAAATGATAGGAGATATAAAGCAGTCCCAGGAGATCCAACATCCAAATAATAGGAGTCAAAAAGAGAGAGAAATAAGAGAAGAGAGAAAAAAGAAAAGAGAAGAGGAGAGGAGGAAGGATAGGAGGGGAGGGTATAGGAGGGAAGAGGGGAGGAAGGGAGGGGAAGAAAGGAGACAAAAGGTGAGGGGAGAGGAGAAGATAGAGGAATAAAAATTATCTAAGAAATAATAAACTTTCCCCGAGTAGTTTCTGCAGTGAATAATATTAAATGCTTATTGTACGATAATCTGTTTATTGATTTTTATTTCAAAGAAGCAATCCATTGACAAGTCGCAGAAGATATCACTTTAATTCTATAACAGAGCATAAATCCTGTGAACCTTAACAATGTTTATATTGTCATTTAGTACTGACAGCTTGACATGTGGACACAGAGGAAGAGGCCCGATATAAGTATGGGAATCCAGCTGTCTTCACATTAAATAGCACAGAGGAAAGAGACATTGTTTCAAGGTAATAGAATACAAAACAAAGTTTGAGAATATTATTACAAATCCTAACAGTAACTAACAGAAACCCTAGAAATAAGATTATATCTGACTAAATATGAGATACAGAAAAGATGGGGATGGGGTAATACTGTGTGGCTAAACAAAATTCCTGGGACAGGCAGCCTCCAGGATGGTTCCCAATGATCCCTGCCTCTTGTTATTGTAATCCTCTGTGAAACCCTATCCCCTTGAGTGTAGAGTGGACTTAGTGACTCATTTTAAACAGAATACAATAAAAGTGATAAAAGGTCACTTCACTTCCTAGATTAGGTTATGAAGAGACTTAGGCTCCATCTAGGGTACTCAAGCTATCTCCTCCTTGTTTGCTCTGAGGGAAGACATCTATCATGTTGTGGTTGCCCACATGACAGGGAACTGAGGGAGGCATCCAACCTTTGAGGAACTGAATCCTACCAACCATCATGCAAGTAATCTTGGAAGCAGTTTCTCCTTTGGTCAAGAGTTCACATGAGAATACAGCTCTGGCTGACACCGTGATTTCAACCTTATGAGAAACTCTGCGATGAAAGACATAGCTAAGTCATGCCTGGATTCCTGACCCCCTGACTATGAAATTCATACACTAAAAATGGAATTAGTGATTTAGAAGAAAAATCAAAGAAGCTGTCTGAGAATGAGAAAAAAGTGTGCAAAAATAGGAAAATTATTAATGCCATGATAACAGACAAAAAAAATCCAACTTAAAAAAATAGATATTTTCAAGGACAGATGAGAACAAATGGAGCCAAAGCAATCGTCAATGAGGGGAAGAACATTTTCCTGAACAATAAAAAAGATCTGAGCCTGTAGTTTAAAAAAGCTCGGTATCCCGTATACAACATTGATAAATAGAGAGACCTATGCTTAGAAATCACCTGGAAAAATCATTTCAGGAATGAAAAAAATAAATAAAAATCATTCCCCTCTAAGACACTGGCCACTAGTGTCTAAGCCATGTCTGTAGAGCTTTGAAGAAAACTGTGTTGTACAGTTGTTTCTGTGCCAAAGCCCCTGAAAGGCACCCTGAGGCATAAAGGGCTATGAAAATAAACAACCCATTAATGCTTTGCTTTAAAAAAAAAAAGATAGAAATAAACTTTACCTAATTGAGTAATCAATAAAAATATTTATTTGATAATAAGAAAAATGGGATACACAATGTCTGTGGGAAAACATTTATATCAGTTAAATATGTGGGATGAGATCTAAATAATAATATATTAATATTCACCTAATACTAAAAGTAAATGTGTGCAAATTCTTAATTTCTCATAGAGTTTCAAAAGTAATTTCATTTTTATTGAATTTGATGAAGACATCGTATGCCAGAAGGTCTTTGTAAGAGTGAAAGAGAACCAGTAGAATAATTTATCCATTAAATTTTACTGTGTAACAAACCACTCTAATGCTTACTGAGCTAAAACAACCACCATCTATCTAGCTCACAATTCTGCGGGTAAGAAATTTAGATTGTGTTCAGTCAGCCAGTTGTTCTGTTCTCCATTAGCATCAGGTGGCCTGGGAAGTAACTAGTTTAGGATGCTCTCTACTAGGTGGCCTGGGACGTAACTAGTTTAGGATGCTCTCTACTAGGTGGCCTGGGAAGTAACCAGTTTAGGATGCTCTCTACTAGGTGGCCTGGGAAGTAACTAGTTTAGGATGGTCTCTACTAGGACAGCTCATGTTTGCTCCATGGTGTCACACATGCTCCAGCATGATAGCCCAGGCTTTCTCACATGGCAACAAGGAGGAAGTTTCTAAGAAAGCAATGGGAAGCATGCAAGGCCTCCTGAGGTCCAAGCGCAGAACATGATTACACTATGACTGCATTTTGTTGGTCAAAGCAAATTATAAGGTCAGCCCAGACCTGAAGGGTAGAAAAATTGACTCTAATTGCTGATGGGAAATTCTGCAAAATTACATTGCAAAGGGCCACGGAGATGGAAGGGAAATAATTGTGGCCAATTCTGCAAACAATCTACCACAGCTTGATGTCTGGCCAGAATTATTCACATCCTTCTAACAGGAAAAATACACCCCTTTCCCCTGATACATCCCAAAGTCAAATTTAATCACTGCATTATGCTCAAAGTTCAGAATCTTAAAATCTACATCTGGACTAAATGCAGATCTTTTTGACCTACAGACCTCTGACCTAAAATGACAAGTTATCTGTCACCTGTACAACCAACCTACAATAGTGAAACATAACAGGATAACCACAACAGACACTCCCATTAAAAAAAAAGAGAGAGAGAGAGAAAGATCAAAGACACATAACAGTCATAGTCCATTGAAATTCTGAAATCCAGCCAAGCAACTGTTTCTAGGATCCCCTACTCAGAGATAGGAAATGTTCCTTGATTAAGTCTCAGTTCTGACCCTGGAAGTAACTTCCCAATAAATTGTTCTTTATGACCCTTGGCCCCACCCTCTAGATGTTCTTTCTTTTCTGAGTGCTGCCACATCACCTTGAATACAAGTCTGAGTGATAACACTGTGGCCCCATTGCCTCTCTATCATCACAGCTGACTGCCAGAAAATTCCCAGAAGAATCATATTATGAATGGCTGAAGGAGTCCAATGGAGCCATCAAAATTCACTCTAAATTTCTGACCCACTGAATCTGAGTTAAATAAATGTTGTTTTAAGCCACTTAATTTTAAGGTGGTTTTTTACACCAAAATAATTCATAAAGTTTTTAAAAATAGTATACCTACTACAGAAGATAAACCAAAAAAAATCATAGTCCTTATAAAAAGAGAAGATAACGCCAAAAGGATCATAAAAATGAGATGACAGTATCAGCATATTCTTCATACCAAAAAAAATGAATTAATCCTTCAGGTAAAAGGCAAATGTTCTCATTAAGTTCAAAACAAATTTCAACTAGATGTGGCTACCAAGAAACACCTAAAATGACATGATAGAGAATTGTCCAAAATAAAATGGCAAAACAATTATTAGGCAAATAAAAGCAAAAATAAATAGGTGGTTGCATTATTGTTGTGTAATTAAAGACCCAAAGCTTCAGTAATCTCCTTATGTTTTAGAAAACATAAATCAATAAGAAATACATATCTGTTGTGAATCATTATTGCTGAATATCATCAAAATATATAAATATTATTATAAACACAAAAAATCATAGATATTTAAAAATTATTGAACTTGAATTCTATTAATAAGATTGAATGATTTAGAATACAATATCCTATATAAAGAAAATATGCACTGTTCTCAAGCATCCCTAAAACATGTCTAAAATTTGATCATATAGAAGATGATAAAAATAGTTCAAAAAATCCCAAAAATAAAAAAATTTCAGTGGCTTATTTTCTCACCCCATGGCTAGGGCCCTTAATCAGAAGTCTACATATGGGCTTGAAAATCCATGCACTACCTGACACTGTATTATGTGTTTATGAGCGTTTTTCTCAGGACTGAGTGCATAGTATTCATCAATTTTCCAAATGGCTCCAATCTCTCATAAAAATGTAATTGGGAACCAATCAA
>NW_024412395.1:60618063-60644811 GCF_014898765.1 Herpailurus yagouaroundi | reverse complement strand
GAGAGAGGGAGAGAGAGAGAGAGAGAGAGAGAGAGAGAGAGAGAGAGGGAGGGAGAGAGGGGGAGAGAGAGAGAGAGAGAGAGAGAGAGAGAGAGAGAGAGAATCCGAAGCAGGCTCCATGACCGGCACAGAACTCCACACAGGGCTCAATCTCACCACCTGAGATTATGACCTAAGCCAAAATCAAGAGTCATATGTTTTTTTTATTTTTTTTAACGTTTACTATTGAGAGACAGAGAGAGACAGAACATGAGCAGGAGAGGGGTAGAGAGAGGAGGAGACATAGAATCCAAAGCAGGCTCCAGGCTCTGAGCTGTCAGCACAGAGCCCGACATGGGGCTTGAACTCACAAACTGCGATATCATGACCTGAGCCGAAGTTGGTCACCCAACCAACTGAGCCACCCAGGCGCCCCCAAGAGTCATATGTTTAACTGACTGTGCCACTCAGGAGCCCCTAAAAATGTTTTAAATATCAGTGTTAAATTTAACATAACGCAGACACTGTTCAAACTATTGTTTCAACTTGGTGAACAGGTGTATGTAACTGGACTTGCTCTGGGTTTGCCATTGGATGTAAAGTTTCATATCTATCAATAATGCATTAAAAAAGCATTTTTGTCATTACATTGATTCTAGCATGCATATTGCAATATATAAATTGGTTTATTGTTCTTTGTGTATAACTTTCATCAATTAGAACTTTTTTTTTGCAAGTAAGAGAAAACATAATTCAAAATGGCTTAAGCAAAAAAGAATTTAATGATAATGAAATTGAAATTTCTAGGAATAGGTTCATATTGATGCAGAAGCTCAAACTGTGTCACTGGAGCCTGGCATATTTCCAAATGTATTTCCTGCTCCATTTGCAGATGGGCTCCTCCCTTATACAAAAAAAGAGAGCTTGAGCAGCTCCAAAAACATATACAACCTCAGATTCCATTTGGGTGGCAGGTTGCATCTCCCTCTATCCCAAAAGACTCTAGAAAGTGTCAAGACATCTCATTGGCTCTGATGGCATTGTCTAGGCATCCCCGAACTAATCACTAATGCCTAGGCATCCCCAAACTAATCACTGAGTACAGGGAAAAGTGGGAATTTGAATGGCCACAACTGACTCATATATCATCCCTGGCCCTTCACCCAATCTCATTTACTGATAGTAAATGATGTGTACCCCAAGTTTAAAAACAGGAATATTATCTAAAACAGCTGAGTAGGTGACAGAGAAGAATAAATAGCACTAGTAACATCACATATGCATTTTACTGAGTATAAAAATTTCGTATTTATGTATGTAATGTCTGTTCTTTTAGTTCTGCTATTTCTTAATGAAATGGGGCAATTAAAATTGCCAGAACTTGTTTATCTTAATCAAATATTGATCGTGTGCCTTTCCTTTTTGTCATGCCTATTTTCAAAATCAGCACTTACTAGAACCTGGCAGTCCCAGGTAATTAAGATTCATGGAATAAAACTATCTGTATTTGAAAATTACTAATGATCAGGGAAATGCAAATCAAAAACCACAATGAGAGATCACCTCAGACCTGCCACAATGGCTATTATGAAAAAGACAAGAAATAACAAGTGTTGGTGACGATATAGAGGAAAGGGAACCCTGTGCACTGTTGGTAGAAAGATAAATTGGCACAATCACTATAAAAAAAAAACTGTATGGATGCTCCTCAGAAAGCTAAGAATTCAAGTACCATATGATCCAGCAATTTCACTTTTGGATATTTACCTGAAGAAAACAAAAACAATAACTTGAAAAGATAAACACATATTCACTGAAGGATTATTTACAATGGCTAAGACATGGAAACAACCTCAGTGTTCACCAACAGATGAATGGATAAAGAAAGTGTGTGTGTGTGTGTGTGTGTGTGTGTGTGTGTGTGTGTGTGTGTGAGATATTATTCAGCCATAAAAAAGAATGACATTTTGCCATTCGTGACAACATGGATGGGTCTTAAGGGCATTATGGTAATTGAAATAAGTAAGTCAGACAGAGAAAGATAAATATCAAATTATCTCACATATATAAAATCTTAAAAAGAGAAAAAAACCCACACAAGCTCATAGAGAACAGATTGGTGGTTGCTTTGAGGCAGGGGGTGGTGGTGGGTAAAATGGATGAAGGTCATCAAAAGGTACAAACTTCTAGTTATAAAATAAGTAAGTCATAGGGATGTGATGCACAACATGGTGTCCACAGTTCATACTGGACTGCATATTTGAAAGTCGCTAAGAGAGTACATCTTCAAAGTTCTCATCACAAGAAAAACATGTAACTATGGTGAGAGAGGTTAGCTAACTGCAATGATCATTTCACAATACATACAAATATTGAAATACAGATATTGTATATCTGAAACTAAAATAATTTTATATGTCAATTATATATCCCAATAAAAGCACGTTTTAGGTAAAAATTTGAGGATACATATACTATCTGGCCCAGCAGTCCCATTTCTATGAGTTTACCTGAGAGAGAGAACTAATATTGCATAACAATGCACATTGTTATAGTGGCAAAAACCTGGAAACAACATAAATATCCACCAGCCACAGAATAAACAGATTGTGGCATAATCATTACATAGCCTCTGAAATTATAAAAGAATCTATTGTGAATCATGAATAAATCTTGAAAACACTCTTGGATGAAGAAAGAAAAAAAAACCTGTATTTGCATTATCTCATAGTTTATATGTTGAAAATAAAATTCAAACAAATGCCCAAATTTTAGGTATTTAACTAAACCTTGAACTCTTGATGTTTCCCTATTTCACACATTTCCATAGCATCAAATCAGACTAATTCATTGTTCATATTCCTCGGACATACTGTGATCTAAAAATAATTGAATTCTTTACTTACAAAGATATTCTCTTATTTATAACTGAAATCACAATGTATAGAAATTCAGTAGAGATAATTAATGGGAGATAAAGGATTCTTTTACAAAGAAGTTCAATGAAGTGGAAATGTCATATAAAAGAAAGGCACATATGAGTGTTAAAAAAAAAAAAAAAAAAACTAGCACACTGAGAGAAGACAAGGGACCAAAAACTGTTCAAAGAATGTCTAAGAGCTTAACCTCCCTGACCTCAGCATAGCAGAGAAGAAAATAAAACTTATTTAACATTTCTTGGGCTTCAGAATGTATTGTACATTGAAGGAACACAAGATAAATTATTTAGACTGTTTCAACCGAGATTGGCAAAATCCCAACCTGTCATAAACAGGGTTTAAAAAGCTTGATACTGCATAAATAATTTATAGTTTCTAAGCCAGAAAAGTTTTAAAATTGAAACCCTGCACTGAATAGAAGACTCTGTATCAACCACAGGGTACTCATCGCCCTTCAGGAGTTGACTGAGATACTTTATAAAAAGGTCACCATCATAAATAAAAGCATAATATATCATCTCTTATTTCCTATTTTCAGAAATGTAAACCAAACACAGGATATTTAAGAGATATGACATAGCAATTTTTTAAGTAAATGAGAACAACAAAAATGCTACCTATACATTCTTATATTTATTATGCGAACCGCATGCCAAATTACCCTGTCTTTTTCTTTGTACAGGAGAATCAGGTTAATTTTGTATTTACCCAAGTTCCATAAAATAGTCCCATATTACAATATGCTTTTAAAGTGAGGCAAGAATTTTAAATTCTTTAGGGAGAAATCTGACTACAGAATATTTCTAGATTTTTAGAAGAATTTTTTTATCTTTCACATTTTCTTGCCCACAACAAATGTGACATAATTTTTTAATAACTTGCTTTTACCAACTAAACCCAAAACATTCAACGAGGCTAATAGAGAAATTCTTTCTTCCCACATCCATTCATTCATGTTTCACTGGCTCACCTAATAATTCACTCAGATTATATGATGGAAATAACAAATAACTGGCAAACAGGTTTGAGAACAAGCACATTTTACCTTAGGGAAACATAAAACACATCAGGACACCTGGTGAGAGCTGATCTGCATTGGCATAACCATGGTATTTCATGAGTATCAGTCATAATGTTTTACAAGGGAAATAGATCGCATTGGTTAATCTGGTGAGTCTATTAAGCAGAAGTCAGAAAAGAACACTTCCACAGTATAATAAGGAAGAGCTACTATCCGTGGAGTGTTCACTATGGACCTTGGCACTATTCCAAGTGCTTTACTGACCATTTCTCTGATTTAAATAAATCAGCAGGCAGTGAGACACGTATTCCACATAATAAATGTCCCTAACACAGGTAACTAATTTTTTTTTTCAAGAGTGATCAAGGTAGAATTTCTAGAGTTCCTTTGCTTTTAAAACCATGTGTAGGGGCGCCTGGGTGGCGCAGTCGGTTAAGCGTCCGACTTCAGCCAGGTCACGATCTCGCGGTCCGGGAGTTCGAGCCCCGCGTCGGGCTCTGGGCTGATGGCTCAGAGCCTGGAGCCTGTTTCCGATTCTGTGTCTCCCTCTCTCTCTGCCCCTCCCCCGTTCATGCTCTGTCTCTCTCTGTCCCAAAAATAAATAAACGTTGAAAAAAAAAATTTAAAAAAACAAAACAAAACAAAACAAAAAAAAACATGTGTAATTCGGCCCCCCAAATCCTGACCAGTCTTACCTTCCACTGCTTTCCCATCTAAGTCTGCTACTCAAGCAAGAAAGTCTAGCCAACATCCTCATGACTACTGTGTCCTACAACAAAGTGGTTAAGAGAGCTTTGGTTTTTCTCATGCTGCTGGGCTTGTCTCCTACTGTGTACTTACTGGCAATGGGGCAATGGCTAAGTTACCCACCCTTTTTGAGTCAGTTTCTTTATTTTTTAAAAAATGGGAATAATACAGTAATAAAGATAATACAATACTTACCTCGTGAGATATTGCCTGTAAGGTAGCAGGCCAATGTCTGGCACATACTAAGTGTTCAATAAATGTCGCCTATTATTGCTGTTTTTTAATAGTATTAATTATAAAGAAGCTTGAGAACCAAGGGGCACTTTCTTCCAGTATTTTCTACCACTTAAAACAGGACAACTTTGAATAACTACCTAGTGCTTTTTTCCTTTATGTAATAAAAATATTACCAAACCCTAAGACTAATTTACAGCACTCCTAGTTAAACTAAAAAAGACTAAACTAAAAAATACACATTGAGGATTTGGGAGTCTCATATAAAGGTCCCAATATTTTGCTTAGTATCAAGTAAAAAATAGTCCAAAATAGTCAGCTGTGATAAAGTATTTCTATGTGCTTAGCACTGTGGTAAGTGCTTTATATGGACTATCTTATTCAATCTCCAGAAAACAATGAAGAAAGCATTACTATTATTATCCTTTTTCATTTTCATGTGAAGAAAATGAAGCTTAGAGCTCTTAGTAACTTAGTAACAGACTTGGTAAATAGTGTAGTCAGCATTTGAACTCAGTCTAATGCCAGAGCCAAAATTTCAAAGCTCTGCGTGCTATGTTGCCAGAATTCTCACTGATAAAGATCAAAACTGCAAGGGCTCACAAGGTGAGATCAGAGACCTTCCAGAACAAGGCTGAAGGTTGCAAGTTCTACTGACAATATTCCCCCTAGCCCTACTCCAAGTGCTCTTAACATAGGGATAGGAGAGATGCTGTAATGTATTGGGAAGACCAAAGATCACTGAGTACTTGGGAAGTAATGTAAATGTGGGATGTTGCACAATCTTTTGAAAGCTTTTCTCTCTGAAAGGGATCCATTTTAGGATAATGTCTGACTCTGATGGTTTGAAGGATGTTGAGAACTGTAAACATTTCCTAATGTCCTGTATGGTAGGGCCCATAGTTATGGTAATGGAGACAGGGATAGGAAATGGGTCCTGGTTAGCTAACAATAATATTTCTAATTACAATAATTTTAATTATAATAATTATTGTGGTTTTATTACTACTATTGTCCCCACTACCACTCTTGGGTCTTCATTCAGGCCATCTCTTCCCTACTCTCAATTCCTGACATTTCCTCCTACTTAAATAAATGTATCAAAATATACCCAGTCACAGCCTGGGCAGCTTTTTTCTGACAGTACTAGCTCACCGCGATTGCTCCTGGATGTGAATTTTTATAGTGGTTATTGTCCCCATCAGTTTTCACATTGTTGGCTGTTTTTTTATGCATGCTTGACCTATCCCTACTTATACAGAGATTATAAATTCTTTGAGAACTGCGCTATTTCTTCTATGTCTCATCACTCTCAGTATCTTCCTTGTGAGATACATTCAACCAAAATACATTGATTTGCTACTTGGAGGAGACATAACCACAGCATGGCAGCACCGAAAATCAATTGGCCTTAGGATCTTTCTTACTCACTATTGTGATCTACGTACCAAAGAGAAGGAACAGAATGTGATGTGATGGAAAGGGTAAGGAAGTGGGGACAAGCTTGTTCATCTTGTTAGGTTTTCACTGTTAAGGTCCTGAGAGAAGAAATTTCAGTCACCCCATTCTTAAAACAATCAATCCCAAAATGAATAAGCAGAAGAAACTAAGCTTTGGCCATTCTCTAATTTATTAATGCTGGAGACCCTTCAACACAGTTGACTCAGGAATTACATGGCCTGCATATGAGGTAGAATGACAGCACTCATATTACTGAAGAGCCCCTATCTGAAAAACACAACATCAAAGAAACCAAGGCTCAAAGATGTCGACTTATTTTCTCTCCAAATAGACCTGCTTAACATCAGAGCTTAGATGAGAATGTGGGTCTTGTTTCTTGTATTGTCTCTCACTGAACAATATACAAATGATTATCAAAAAAGGTTTTATTTTCATTTTATAAGACTTGACTCATTAGGACACTAAAAAAAAAATCTAGGGTATCATTAAAGCCAATTTAAGATTATTTAAAATAGAATCAAGCTAATAAGGCTCTGCCGCATGTTCCCTAGTCCCTTGCCCATGACCTTGGAGTTGTAATAAAAGATGCAATTTTAGGGGCGCCTGGGTGGCGCAGTTGGTTAAGCGTCCGACTTCAGCCAGGTCGCGATCTCGCGGTCTGGGAGTTCGAGCCCCGCGTCAGGCTCTGGGCTGATGGCTCAGAGCCTGGGGCCTGTTTCCGATTCTGTGTCTCCCTCTCTCTCTGCCCCTCCCCCGTTCATGCTCTGTCTCTCTCTGCCCCAAAAATAAATAAACGTTGAAAAAAAAAAGATGCAATTTTAATAATTACTTTTTCAAAATATATATTTTATTGTTGTATTTTTACCTTAAACTTTAAAGCAAAAGATCGATGGGATAGTTTAGTTTTCATATAACAGTAAATAAGTTTTTTCCCATTTTTAGAAATTTTTTTTAATGTATGTTTATTTTTGAGATAGAGAGAGACCGAGCATGAGCATGGGAGGGGCAGAGAGAGAGTGAGACACAGAATCTGAAGCAGGCTCCAGGCTCTGAGCTGTTAGCACAGAGCCCAATGCGGGACTCGAACTCACGAACAGTGAGATCATGACCTGAGCCGAAGTGGGACGCTTAACTGAGCCACCCAGGTGCCCCACCCCATTTTTTTTTAATTTCAAAATACATTTAAGTTATTTAAAAATAATTTTCTAAATGATAAAATATGCTGGAAAAAAAAGAAATAATAATTATAGCATGGAAAGCACAGCCATCAAGACATGGAAATCACCAAGAGGATGAATGGATAAGAATAACCAATTTTCACATGCAGCAAAAGACACAAAGTCTTAAGGTTGATGATTAAGACAGCCATTTTGGTGGTAAACCCTTAAAACTATTAATTAAGAAAAATTAAATTTTTCATTTAAAAATATGCACATGGGGTGCCTGGTTGTCTCAGTCAGTTAAGTGTCCAACTCTTGGTTTTGGCCTAGGTCATAATCCTACAGTTCATGAGATCAGAACCCCCTTTCTCTCTCTGCCCCTGTGCCACTTGTGCTCTCTGTCTCAAAATAAAATAAACTTCAAAAAAATATACGCACTTGAACAATCTTGAGGGATTTCTGAGAGGTATTTAGTGAAGATGCACAAAGCCTATCTTAGAGTCAGTCTCAGTAACCCCCTTGCCCTCCCTGCAGCGCAACAGCCAGTCCGCAAACAAGGCCTGCCTGCTCCATCTATACCAGCATCTATCTCAATTTCTTCTCATCTCCACTGTCACCTCCTTATTCCAAATCACTAGCATCTCTTATCTCTGGACTAATAGCATTGCTTCTTTTTAAGTTTACTTTTGCTATTTTCCCCCTTGGTTGTAGGTATTTATATTTTCTTCTCTATATGTTCTGTTTTCAAAATTTTATATAATGAATATATATTATATAATAATGGCAAAACCATGAATAAATGATATATTTAAAATGCACATTATATATTATAAAATATATTTTATACTTATGTATTTGTGATATAAATGTAACTTATATTAAAAACACAGATTTAGCACTGAGCCAAACACTTTTATGCCACCCTCATTTATCCACTCCACCAAAACTGTCCTTATCCAGGTAACAAATGGCCTCCATATTACCAAACCCAGTGGTCAGTTCTCAGGCTTCATTTTATTTGATCTATTGGTAGCATTTAGCATTCTGACTTCCTTGAAAAATTTTCTTTTGATTTCCAGCACACCAAGTGCTCCTTACTTTGCTGGCTGCTTCTTCTCAGACTTCTTCACTGGCTCCTCTTCTTCTGCCTCACCTTACCAGGACCCGAGGACTCAATCCTTGAACTCTCTCTCTACTCCCTCTGTGATCCAGTCTCATAGCTTTAACACCAGAAACCTCCTAAATGTGTATCTCCTGCTCAGACCTCTCCTGTGAAAATCTCGCTCATATGTCCAACTTTCTACCTTCTGCACTTAGATGTCTTGGGCATCCCAATCACCTTCCATCCTTTGAATTCCTTTGACCTCTTATCAATGTTGTAACCCTTATTTTCAGGACCCCATGTCATCTTTCTGGTTTAAATCTTTGTTCTGGTGAAAATTCCCCAGTAAACTTCTAAGAAAGGATGCATCAGAGGCAAATGACTTGAGGCCTTGCCTCTAGAAATATCTTTATTCTACCTTCACCCTTGATTGGTAGTTTGGCTGAAAACAGAATTTCAAGAAATGTCCTGTCTCTATTTCTTTTTGTTATATCTTCCAGAAATTTCTCAATACTTCTAATACTTACAATGAGTTTCTTAAAAAATTACCGTTCCAATTTTTTTCCCAAGGGCTCCTTTTATTCTCCAAAGGTACTTTTGCTTCTAGCATCCTTTTCTTGTTGAGAAAATACAATATTTTCTATGGTACTTATTACTAATGTCAAATAACAGCTGATTCTCCTCTTGTTGCAAACACAGGTAGGATTGTACTTTCCTGTCCCTTGAAGTTAGCATGGCTATAAGTCTTCCTTTGGCCAAATAATTTGAGATTAAGTGACTCTTGTCATTTCTAGATGAAAATATTTAATTGTAGTACTGAAATCCTTAGTCTCTCTTCCTTATAATAGTGACGGTGGAAGCAGGTATTGATATGAAGATCAAAGCAGCTTGGAATACTGAGCTGGGAATACATAGAAAACAGCAGCCCAGAAAAGAAGTGTAGAACTGCAGCAGATATTAAATGAAAAAGCAAAAAAAAAAAAAAAATTAGTTGTATTTAGGCACCCAGATTTGGGGGTTGTTTGTTATCAAGTGTCTAGTGTGCTATCCTGATTGATTCAACCATTGGTACCACAAGTGGGGTGCTACCATAATAATAAATATCAAATATGTAACATAGGATTAGTGGATAGACAGAAGGTGCTGAAAAAACTGATATCAGAGGTCAGGAAAGATGGTGATTCATGCTATGTAATTACAAAATAGTTGGTACAACTATGAACCAAGAGTCAGATTGTGTTATTATTGACCTCATAGTTACAAAGGTACAGGTAGGAAAAATAGAACTGAATTCTGTGACAGGTTTCTGTGGGTAGTGAGTATTTGACAATATATTATAAGAAATAGATATGAGCAAAGAATTGCCCAGACTTCAAGTAGGAATGAAAAGAATGAAAAAAAAAATGAGTCCAGAAATTTGAGGATGTGTTAAGATGTAACTGATTTTCAAACACAAGCAATAAAATATAAAATTGATAAAGTCCTAAATTAGGGAAACTCATTAAAACTCAGTCTTAAGCAAGGATTAAAGTTATGATATAGTTGCCACAATCATCAAAGCCTCTAGGTAGTTTAAATGTTCTTAGATTACACAGTAAATTCTTCAGATTGGATAAAAAGCATAAAGAGATACTAAACACTGCCTCTTACTAAAGTCTAATAAACACAAAATCTTAAGCTGCCAAATTTCCTCCAAATGCTCCAGTCGCCTGTCTGGGAAGTAGAATCCTGTCTGGGAGCAATCTCCACGAGTGGAGGAAGGGAGAGAGCTGAAAGCTTCCCATTCAATACAAACATTTTCATTTAATCCCATTGTTCTTTAGGATGACACCCCAAGCTCCAGAGAATAAATCTCTATTCTCCTGCTCAATACATATAATGTAGCTATTGTTGTCTCTCATCTCATGGATTTTTTTTTTTCTGTCTGAGCTCATTCCTGTTTGTCCCTTCTCTGTCATTTTCATGGAGTTACAGGAGAGAACAAAGGTAAACCTAAGTGTCCAAGGCACCATATTTAACTAGAAGTCTACAAAAGCCCTTACCTCAACTCCCTACCTCCTCTCCAGTGCCTTATAAACTATTCTCAACACCAGAGCCACTATGATCCTTAAAACATAATCCATATTGTTTCCTTGTATTAAACTCTCTTGGATTTCCATTGAATTACAATAAAATTCTCTCCCTTAACCGTGATCTATAAGTTCACACATGATCTGAGACTTGTGGCTATTTATGATTACATGTCACACGCTATCTCCCTGTTCTCTACATGAAAGCCACTCTAGATTTGTGTATGTTCCTTGAACACGCCAAGATCATCTCTACCTTAGGACTGTTTCTCTTGCTGTTTCCTCTAGGAATCCTCTGTCCTGTAAGTTTGTACAGGGCCAGTTATTTTTCATTCAGTTCTCAGCTCACCTCTTCAGAGATGTTCCTAACCACACAGAGTATTCACTCTACAAAAGCCTGATTCCCCGCCTCCCTCAGTCTCTATATATCACATTGCCTAATTTTATTTTTTACAGTACTTATATTTCTCTTAATTATCCCATTAATACTGTTAATATTCATTTTCTGTGTCTCCTTCCAGTTGAACCCCTTCCAAAAGAATATGAACTTAAGATACCTTGTTTGTCACATTCAACAATATTTACCTAGTATGGACTATTACCTGGCAAGATTAGGCACCCAGCCTAATATCTTTAAAATAAATACCTGATTAGCAAATCATTTCTATATTATGTTCTAAATTAGAATTATTTATGCACTTCATTTACCATTTAACTCTATCAAATTGAACTTAAAAAAAATTGTGTGAGACTACCTCTCCTTTCTAGCTGTGGCAAAAATAAAACTTGCAGAAGAGTTGCTGAGAACAGCAAGAAACATGGGACAAAATACTACTACTACTGCTACTACTACTACTACTACTACTACTAGTAATGATCAGAGAGCCATAGAGACAATAACTGAAGGAGCAAAATCAGAAAAAAACCACAGATGAGTAAGCCAATGTTCTATGAGTTCATTTTTCCTTGAAGTATTTGTCAATTGCAGATTAGCAGTTACAAGATTAGAGACTGGAATTCCTAGCAAGGAAAAAGCCCTAATAAGAGGTAGAGAGCCCAGCAGAGCTTTTGACAATATTATTGCAGTTAGAAAGAAGGGCAGAATGCCAGAAGTATAGTAAGTATAAAGAAATAGTAAGTATAAAGAAAAATCTAAATGAATGTTGATCATACTAAACAATAATAATGACTTGTGAAGGTTTAGGTATATGTAGAATTTAAATGACTTTAAAAAATAACGTAAATGGCAAGAGTTGGGGGGGATAGTAAATTGTGGTTTAAATATTCTGAGTAGAGTACATGTGTCTGGGAAGTGGAAAAATACAAAGGTGTATTTAACTTTACTCAGGCAATGAATGTTTCTGTTTTTGTTTTTGTTTTTTTTTGGAAAAGAGCTATTTTTTTTTTTTTTTAATTCTCAAGTTAGTTATCATACAGTGTAGTCTTGGCTTCAGGTGTAGAACCTAGTGATTCATCACTTATATGTAACACCCAGTGCTCATCCCAAAAAGTGCCCTCCTTAATGCCCATCACCCATTTAACCCACCCCCCCACTCCCCACCCCCATCAACCCTCAGTTTGTTGTCTGTATTTAAGAATCTATTATGGTTTGCCTCACTCTCTGTTTTTATCTTATTTTTCCTTCCCTTCCCCTATGTTCATCTGTTACGTTTCTCAAATTCCACATATGAGTGAAATCATATACCTGTCTTTCTCTGCCTGACTTATTTCATTTAGCCTAATACCTTCTAATTCCATCCACATTGTATTTATAAATTATATATATATATATATATATACCACATATCACATCTTCTTTCTTTTTCTTAAATGAAATTTATTGTCAAATTGGTTTCCATACAACACCCAGTGCTCATCCCAATAGGTACCCTCCTCAATATCCATCACCCACCCTCCCCTCCCACCCCCCATCAGCCTCAGTTTGTTCTCATTTTTTAAGAGTCTCTTATGCTTTGGCTCTCTCCCACTCTAACCTCTTTTTTTTTTTTTCCTTCCCCTCCCCCATGGGTTCCTGTTAAGTTTCTCAGGATCCACATATGAGTGAAAACATATGGTATCTGTCTTTCTCTGTATGGCTTATTTCACTTAGCATCACACTCTCCAGTTCCATCCACGTTGCTACAAAGGGCCATATTTCATTCTTTCTCATTGCCACATAGTACTCCATTGTGTATATAAACCACAATTTCTTTATCCATTCATCAGTTGATGGACATTTAGGCTCTTTCCATAATTTGGCTATTGTTGAGAGTGCTGCTATAAACATTGGGGTACAAGTGCCCCTATGCATCAGTACTCCAGTATCCCTTGGGTAAATTCCTAGAGCAGTGCTACTGCTGGGTCATAGGGTAGGTCTACTTTTAATTGTTTGAGGAACCTCCACACTGTTTTCCAGAGTAGCTGCACCAGTTTGCATTCCCACCAACAGTGCAAGAGGGTTCCCTTTTCCCCACATCCTCACCAACATCTGTTATTTCCTGAATTGTTAACTTTAGCCATTCTGACAAGTGTGAGGTGATATCTCGTTGTGGTTTTGATTTGTATTTGCCTGATGATGAACGATGTTGAGCCATCTTTTCATGTGTCTGTTTGACACCTGGATGTCTTCTATGGAAAGGTGTCTAATGAATGCATATTTTACACACTAAGATAACCACTAAGAGAGCAGAAAAAAAGTATATGACTAAAAGGATGATTGGAGAAAAAGGAGTATTTTTTAAAATTTGATTAATCTAAAAGAAGGTAAGAGTACAAAAAAGAAAGATAACAAGTGGGAAATTAGGAAACAAATAAGATTGTAGATATAAACTCAAATAAATCAGTAATCTGTAATTGAATTAGTCCAATTAAGAGATTAATATTATCAGATTGCATTAAAAAACTCTAATGTTGATTACAAGAGTCAGACTTAAACGTTTATTTATTTTTGAGACAGAGAGACAGAGCATGTATGGGGGAGGGGCAGAGAGAGAGGGAGACACAGAATCGGAAGCAGGCTCCAGGCTCTGAGCCATCAGCCCAGAGCCCGACACGGGCCTCGAACTCACGGACCATGAGATTGTGACCTGAGCTGAAGTTGGGACACTTAACCGACTGAGCCACCCAGGCGCCCCAAGAGTCAGACTTTAAATATAAATACACAGGTAGGAAAGAAAAGATGGAAAACATACAAACTAGAACCAAGAGAAAGTCAGCGCAATTACTGTAACATGACAAAATGTTCTTGAAGACAAGAAGTATTTCTAACAATAAAGACCACTATTTTATAATGATTAAATAATCAATTCACCAGGGACATATAGCAATTCTTAATTCATATGCACACAATAATGTAGCTACAAATATACTTTAAAAATGTGCAAGAGTAGGAGACTTTAATATATCTCCCTCAATAACTGATTAAAGAAATAGACAAAAAAACTCAGCAAAATTTGACAGACTATATACATGTTTATACACACACACACACGAATTTATATATATGTGTGTGTGTATATATATACATATATATATATATATATGATATACATAAATACATACAACCCTGCCCCAAGAATGTCAGGATATATATTATTTTCAAGAACAGTACAACATTAATGTAACATTTATCAAAATAAAACACATGTTGATGCTGTTGATCCATAAAGCAAATCTCAACAAATGTAAAGAATTTGGATCTTTCAGAGAATCTTCTATGGCCACAAAGAAATTAAGCAGAATACAACAATAACAAAACTAGAAAATCTCCATATTCTTAAAAATTAAGGAAGGAGCACCTGGTTAAGCATCCGACTTTGGCTCAGGTCATGATCTCACAGTTCGTGAGTTTATGCCCCGCATTGGGCTCTGTGCTGGCAGTTCAGGGTCTGGAGCCTGCTTAGGATTCTGTGTCCCCCTCTGTCTCTGCCCCTCCCCTGCTTGCACACTGTCTCTGTCTCTCTCTGAAAAATAAATAAAACATTAAAAAAATTTTTTTTAATTAAGGAATAGACTTCTGCATATATATATATATATATATATATAGAGAGAGAGAGAGAGAGAGAGAGAGAGAGAGAGAGAGGAAGTCCAAGGAACCAATAATAGAAATGAAAAGGAGGACACCACACCACAGATCATACAGACATTGAAAAGGATAATGAGAGGATTTTATGAAAAACCTTACATCAATAAATTTGAAAATTTAGATGTAGACAAATTTCTACAAAAGCTTAGCTCAGCAAAAAGAAAGGAAAAGTCTGAATTTTCTTGTATTTTTCAATATATTAAGCGTGTAATTTAAAACCTTCACACAAAGAAATCTCTAGGCTTATATAACATCACCAGAGACCAGGAAGAATCATCAATCTCAACCTTGCACAAACTCTTCTAACAGTTAGAAAGAGAGAAAACACTTCTCAATTCATTTTATGGGGTCACTATAAAGAAAAATCTAATTGGGCATCCAAAGTTAGGAAAATCATAAGATAACTTCTATTGAGCATGGATGCAAAATTCCTAAGCAAAACATCAGCAAACCTAACCCAGCAATTGTAAGAAGGATAACACACATCATGACTCTAGGGAGTATTCCAGAAATATGTGGTTAGAACCAGCCCCCCTTGTCTTGAGCCTCCCAGCTGGTCAGAACCAGGAGAACTGCACTAATGACAGCCGAAAGGGGCCTCCTGTGTCTGAAATCATGGAGAGGGGTGTGTGTTAGGTTTGAAGGCTTGGCTGGGAATTCAGAATCATGCAACCTGCTCATATCACACATCAGGAAAATAAATAACAAAGAGATTAACTGAACTGAGCTAATCAGAGTCTTATCCCTAAGACTGACTGGACTCCACTTTTCTATCTCCAGGCCCTTGATCCCTCACCACACAAAGCAGATCAACAGTATTTGGTAGAAATGCAGACACTCAGGCACCATCTCAGGCCAACTAAATCAGGAACTATTTTTAAACAAGATCCCCAGAAAATTCCCTGCACATGAGTATGAAAAGCATGGCTCTACACCACATTATTTAACTCTTGCAACCCAGTAAAGCAGATCTAGAGACTAACTTCCCAGGTCCCAATCTTGACTACCTCACTTACTAGACCCTTCCCATCTCTTGGTTTCCATCTGTAAAAATCATCACAATACCTATCTCATAGAGTTCTTTTGAGGGTACTCAATAATTAAAAATTATTAAGTATTATTCTAAAAACAAAAAGAAATACGTGCTTAGTTCAACTTCTGAAAATCAATCCGTGTAATTTTCCACAATAACAATAAAAAAGAATCATAAAAGCAGTTCAATAAATGCATTAAAATATTTGATAAAAGAAAACACTAAAGCAAACATAATTTCTATTGGTGAATTATTGAAAGCTTTTACTCTAAGATTAGAAATAACAAAAAGATGTTCTTATCACTACTTCTATTCAACATTTATCCTTTCCTCCTTCCCTCCTGCCCACTTCTTTTTTTTTTTTTCTTTTTTTTTTTTTGCCCTTTGGTCAAGTACATATGGTTTAACTTACATTAGTTAAATGTGCATATTAGGAGACTCTACAATATTTGAACATGGAGCAAAATCCTCTTCTCAAGGACATTCTGACAGTTTTTCAGATGGGTAAAATATAGTATTACTGAAAAAGTTATCTGTTCTATCTCTTAAGCACAATTACTCTAATTCCATATAAATGTTTTTTTCATTTGATTTGGGAGACACTAAATGCTAAGTGTGACCTTGGGCAAGACACTTCATTACATTTCCTGGCTCACAGAGTTGCCATTGCTTGAAATGGGGCCTAGCAAAGTTAAGTATTATATACATACTTATTAAATAAATAAGTAAATAAAACTACTGATCTTTCTGCTGCAAATACTTTTAAGCATGTACCTTGAGAAGAAAACATTCATAATAAAAATTAAAAGACTCCATGGCTTCCTTTATTTATAGGAGTGTCTCTGCTACTTTATGTGATAACAAATCCAATTCAATAAGATTACCTTCAAAACACTGTACTCTTCATTCATATTTGAGCAAATACCTTTAGCTGCTTTAGCACTCCCCTCTGAAGCTTGTTTCTAAGAATAAGGCCTTAAAAAAGCTCCAAGGCATTCATCTGGTCCATGCCCTCAAGCTCTGGTGACAAAGGCTTTTTTCCAGTTTCAACACAATTGGATGTCCCGTTGAATTAACTGTCCCTGCCAGTCATCCCCGCATGGAACCGTAAGGCAGCACTCATCTTATTTGTAAGGCACCACCCACCAGGTCCTTCAAAGTACTGGGAAAATCCATGATAAATAATAAAACACACAAACAGAAAAGGCCAAAACTAGCTCTCAACAATATACCTTTCTTGCTGATCTGAATAGGAAAGAAGGGAAGAAAGCATCTTATAGTATATACCCCTACCACATTATTATAGAAAATTGCATTAAAAACTTGGATGTAGTGTCACCAAAATTGATGACTTACATTTTATAAATACAAAGCAAATAAAATTGTTCTAAAATAGCTTAGTGCCTAGATAGCATTCTATGTTTGTTTATGACTGTGTTCCCTCATATTTTGCTTATTCTACCTTTGTGCTTTGGACTGGATTGTATCCCCACCCCCAAATTCATATATTGAAGCCCTAACCCCTAGTGTAATGGTATTCGGAGATGGTACCTTTGGCAAGTAAGGCCTTAAGTTTAGATAAGGCCATGAAGGTGGGACCCTCCATTTGGTGCGATTAGTGCCCCATAAGAAGATACCAGAGAGACAGTGTGCTCGTGATCTCTTTCTCTCTAGCTCTTGCTTACGCTTGCTTGCTCACTCTCACTTGCTCTCTACCTTCCATTTGAGGATAAGGTTCGAGGTGATCATCTTCAAGCCAGAAGAGAGTCCTCATGAGACCCTGGCCATACCAGCACTCTAATTTTGGATTTCTAGCCTCCAGAACTATGATAAAATAATTTTTTGCTGTTTAAGCTGCCTAGTCTATGGTATTTTGTATGGCAGCCTAAGCTGACTAAGACACTATATACTATATTTTGGTGGTTCAAAACATTGCCTTTTAAGTCTTAGCTCATTTGTTTCCAAGGGAAAGTCATCTCAACTTTTTTCAGATTAAGTCTGTTTATCTGTTTAACACTGAAAATGTTTGTTCTGTCTTTTACACAGACTTTTTAGAGGAAAATGATATACATGAAAACTCTTATGAAAATTGAATAGAACATTTTCTAAAGCTATTTCCACCTCAGAACAAATGCAAATAGGAATAATGTTAATTTTTTTTATTTTTGAAATTTCATCAGCATTCTTTGCATCTACTGTGACATTATGTGTCTCATCTATATAATTTTTAATAGACATTTTATACATAACCCAAATAATCTTAGAACACATGCATTGCAAATCCTGAAAAGGGACACTTCCACAGATTTCCTTCAAGTTGTTAGACCATTTGCCCTGTATGTCAAGTGGCAGGACCACAGTTCTCCCTCTTTTGTCTTTCTGGGAGAGCTGGCATGCCATCCTCACAGACTGTGAGGCTCCACTGCTCAACTCTTCCTGTTCTTGCTGTGTTCTATGTATTATTTCCAATCTAACTTGTGGCAACTTAATATGGATGCTAGTGTCATACTAAAATCACTGTTACGTGTTGAACTGTGTCCTTCTCAAATTTGTATATTTAGGGGCACCTGCGTGGCTCAGTTGGTTGAGCATCCAACTTCGGCTCAGGTCATGATCTCATAGTTTGTGGGTTCAAGCCCCGCATCGGGCTCTGTGCTGACAGCTCAGAGCCTGAAGCCTGCTTCGGATTCTGTGTCTCCCTCTCTCTCTGCCCCTCCCCTGTTCATGCTCTGTCTCTCTGTCAAAAATAAAAAACATTAAAAAAAATTTTTTTAATTGTATATTGAGGTCCTAACCCTCAGCACCTCAGAATGTAACTGTATTTGGACACAGGGTCGTTAAAGAGCTAATTAAATTAAAATAAGGCCATATCGGTGGGCCTTAATCCAATATGACTGCTGTCCTTATAAAAAGTGGAAATTAGGACACAGACATTGCACGCACAAAAACAAAAGACCATGTGAAGGCACAGGGAGAAGATGAACATCTGCAAGCCAAGAAGAGAGGTCTCAGGAAAAGCCAAGCCTGTGTACATCTCAATCTTAGACTTCCAGCCTTCAGAATCGTGAGGAAATTAACTTTGGTCGTTTAAACCAACCAGTCTGTGTTGTGTTGTGTTGTGTTGTGTTTGGTTTTGTTTGTTTTTGTTATGGCAGCCACAGCAAACTAATATAGTGACCTTTAATACAGTCCTGACCCAAGCTTGGTCTTGAGTGTCCCCTCTACCACTCTTCCTTCTCCACTTCTGTTGATCAACACCCCCATCCCCAATATTACATTGTCTGATCCCTATCCAGCCCTCTTTCCTTAATGCCCAGCATTTTCTGGGGGCCTCTAGAAATCTAATTCCCTCTATGTCACCTAGCACATTCCATAAGATGTATAACGGCTTTCAAAAGGCAGTCATAAGGGAGTTGGAGCCAGGGAGGTCTCAAGAGCAGCTTCACAATTTATCCTAACCTACAGCTTCTTCCTAACCTTCAGAACCTCTGTTAAGGAGAAAAAATTTTCTTTACTTTTTAAGATTATTCTGCCTTGTCTAAGAATTAAATTGATATGAGAGATTAACAGGATAAAATCAAACAAAAGTTTAATAATATGTATACTTCCTGGGGCGCCTAAGTGGCTCAGTCAGTTAAGTGTCTAACGTCAGCTCAGGTCATGATCTCATGGTCCATGAGTTCAAGCCCCACGTTGGGCTCTGAGCTGACAGCTCGGAGCCTGGAGCCTCCTTCAGATTCTGTCTCTCCCTCTCTCTGTGCCCCATCCCCTACTCAGTCTGTCTTTCCCTCTCTCTCAAAAATAAATAAACATTAAAAATTTTTTTCAAAAATAATATGTATACCTCCTGTATACATAGAAGAGACTCAGGAAAACCAAATAACTCTCCAAAATGGCCTAAGCCATCACCTTAAATACCATCTTCAAATAAAGACAAATATTGGAGGTAGGGAGAAGTTGTGGGAGGTTACTAGGAAAAGCATAGTAAACAAAGATAAGATTATTACACAGATTTAAATACATGCCTTCTCCACTGGTAACAGTTTCTAGAGATATAGAGTCAACCCCCACTTTCTAGTGCAGCCAGAAAGACACTCTAACAAGTGGAGATTTCTCTTATACATGCAAATGTCTCTTACAAAAGGGTAATTTTTGTTAGTATTCAGAGCTTCTCTTGTGTCTGCAGTTTCTTAAAAATAAGCAGCTTAAATTAATCAATATTCCAGAACTTCTGGGAAGATGGTAAAGCAGGAGGATCCTGAGCTCACCTCATCTTACAGACCCACCAAAATAACAGCCATATTAGTGTACCTCTGAAAACTACCCAAAGACCTGCAGAACAGACTTTATACATTAATTGTAAAGAGGGGCAAGGATGCAGTTGGGACCCAAACACCAGTTGAGACTATCCTCAAATGGGATGGACACCACAGGCACAGGATTAGACCCCACACCAGGCACCCCAAACATAGGAGACCCATACTAAGATAACATAACATTTTTATTTCGAAAACCAGTGGGACTGAACTTTGTGAGTTTTTACAATCAGTGGGGATTGACTCTGGGTACTTTAAAAATCAGTGAGCTTAGCTCTGGAGAGCCAGTAAGCAATAAGAAACTGGGTCCCCACCTTTAAAGAGCAAGCAAAACAAAAACAATGGGCCAGATACAGCATAGAAGCAGCAGTTTGAAATGTGGTTGAGATATAGAACATTTATTTACTAATCTCAGAATGTGTGATGAAGGGGCAGGGATCTGAGAGAGATTTCTCCAACAGCACAAGTGCTGGTGGTGGGAAACCATTTCCCACCCCTCCTGAAGCCCATATACCAAGACACTTGAAGTAATCAGTGGGAAAACTGTCTACTTATCTTGTTATCTATCACCGCCTGTTCTGCCCCCATGCTCTCCTATGGTTCCACCCCTCCAACATGACCTACTCTGTAGGCATCACTTCAAAGTGGCTCCTGCCATGACAAACCTTGCTAGCAATCCCAGCAGGGATCAGTGCCACTCCAAAGTGACTCTTGCTTTGGGGAAAGGGGAAGATAACTATATAAATCAGTGTACCCACAGTCTCAGTAACCTCAGTTGCCAAACATCATAGCTGGCAGCACAGAGAGACTGTCTTACCAACCAGTGTCATTCAGTGCTGGCAGACAGGCTGGGAGCAGGGAGCTGGTCTGACTGCTGGCCCCATCCGCCAATGAAAATTTCTCACATGGCAGCACAGGGAAAGAACCCCTGCATTTCAATGTGACTGCACCATTGGCCAATGGGCTCAGGGCAGGCATCTGGTCTGACTGCTGACATCACCCAATTACAAGCCCCAGAAAGGCCCCTTAACAGCACAGGGTCAATACACTCATAGATGGCTTTCCTAATACATAGAAAAAAAGAGAGTTAGACAAAATGAGGAGACAGCAGAATATGTCCCAAATGAAATAATAGGATGAAACCACAGCAAAAGAGCTAAATAAAACAGAGGTAACCAATATGCCTCATAAAGAACTCAAAGCAATGATCATAAAGTTATCTCCTCACTGGAATTGAGAAGGAAGTCCTTTAACAAAAATAGATATAGAAAATATAAAAAAGAACCAGTCAGAGATGAAGAACTCAGTAACTAAAATTTTAAAGATACACTGGAGGGAATCAATAGCAGATTAGAGGAGGCAGAAGGACAGATGTAGATTAGTGATCTGACAGACAGGATAATGGGAAGCCAACAAGCTAAACAGCAAAGAGAGAAAAGAATAATAAAAGCTTAATATAGGTTAAAGGAATTCAGCAACTTCATCAAGTGTAATAACATTCACATTATACGGATTCCATTATATGGATAAGGAAAAGAGAGAGAAGGGGGAAGAAATTTATTTGAATAAATAATAGCAGAAATGTCCCTAATCTAGCAAAGGAAACAGATATGCAGATCTAGGAGGCACAGAGAGCCCTGAACAAAATAAACAGAAAGAGGTGAACACCAAGACACATAATAGTTAAAATGACAAAGAGTAATGATAACGAGAGAATTTTAAAGGCATCAATAGAAAACAGTTACATACTAGGGACACCCCATAAGGCTCTAAGCTTATTTTTCAGCAGAAACTTTGCAGGCCAAAAGTTAGTGGTATGATGCATTTAAAGTTCTGAAAGGAAAAAAAAAAACACGACCAAGAATACTCTACCCCACAAGACTATCATTCAGAATGAGACAGATAAAGAGTTTCTCAGATAAAACAAGACAAACCAACTAACTAACTAAAGGAGTTCATTATCACTAAATCAGCCTCACAGGAAATGTTAAAGAAAATTCTTTGAGTGGAAAGGAAAGACCATAATTAGAATTAAGAAAATTATGAAAAAAAAAAAAAAACAACATTTCACAGGTAAATGCAAACATATAATAAAAGTAGTGGATTAATCACTTACAAAACCACTATGAAGGTTAAAGCACATAAGTAGCAAAATTAATTTTATCCACAGAAATCAGTCAAGATGTTTTATATTAATTTAATGGTAACCACAAACCAAAAACCTGTAATAGATACACAAAAAAAAAGAAAGAAAGAAAAAAATCCAAGAATAACACTAATAAAACTTATCAAGCTACAAGGAAGAGAGCAAAACAAGAAGAACAGAGAACTATGAAAACAACTATAAAACAAGTAATAAAATGGTAATAAGTACATACCTATCAACAACTACTTTAAATGTAACTGGACTAAATGCTCCAAACTAAAGACACAGGGTGACTGACTGGATAAAACAGCAAGACCCATCTATATGCTATATCTTGTAGGTTGTCTACAAGAGACTCATTTCAGCCTAAAGACACATGCAGATTGAAAATGAGGAAACAGAAAAGCACTTATCATGCAAATGGAAGTGAAAAGAAAGCTGGAGTAGCCAATACTTGTATTGGAAAAAATAGACTTTAAAACAAAGACTGTAGGGGTACCTGGGTAGCTCAGTAAGTTAAGAGTGCAATTCTTGATTTTGGCTCAGGTCATGATCTCTCAGTTCGTGAGACTGATCCCCACATTGGGCTCTGCACTGATAGCATGGAGCCTGCTTGAGATTCTCTCTCTCCCTCTCTTTCTGCCCCTCCCCTATTCTCTCTCTCAAAATAAATAAATAAATTTAAAAAAAAACACAGACTGTAACAAGAGACAAAGAGGGACACTACATGATAAAGAAAAAAATCCAACAAGAGCCTATAACAACTGTAAATATCAGTGCACCCAACATGGAGCACCTAAATACATAAAGCAACTATTAACAGACATAAAGGAAGAAACTGACAGTAACACAATAATAGTAAGGGAGTTTAGCACCCCACTTACATCAATGGATGGATCACCCAGACAGAAAATCAACAAATAAGTAGTGGTTCTGAATGACACATTAGATCAGATGTATCTAACAAATATATTCAGAACTTCCCATTGAAAAACAGTGGAACACACATTCTTTTCAAGTACACATGAAACATTATCTGTATAGATCATGTTAGGCCACAAAACAAATCTCAATAAATTAAAAAACAGTGAAATCATATCATGCATCTTTTCCAAACACAATGCTATGAAGCTTGAAATAAATTACAAGAAAAAATCTGGAAAGAACACATATATATGGAGTTTAAATAACATGTTACTAAGCAATGAATGGGACAAGCAAAAAAACAAAGAGGAAATCCAAAACTACATGGAGACAAGTGAAAATGAAAATGCAACAGTCCAAAATCTTTGGGATGCAGCAAGAGCTGTTCTAAGAAGGAAGATTATAGTCATACAGGCCACTCAAGAAACAAGAAAAATCTCAAATAAACAACCTAACCTTACACTTAAATAAGCTATAAAAAGAAAAACAAACAAAGCCAGTAGAAGAAAAGAAATAAAAAAGATTGGAGCAAATCTAAGTAAAATAGAAACTAAAAACAAAACAATAAAACAGATCAACGAAACAGGAGCTGGTTCTTTGAAAAGATCAACAAAATTGATAAGCCTTTTAGCCCAACTCATCAAGAAAACGAAAAAAAAAAAAGAGAGAGAGAGAGAGAGAGGACTCAAATAAACGCAGAATGAAGGAGGGGATACAAGAATCAACACTACAGAAATACAAAGGATTATAAGAGAACATTATGAAAAAGTATATGCCAACAAATTGGACAACCTAGAAGAAATGGATAAATTCCTAGAAACATAACTTTCCAAAACTGAATCAGGAAAAAATAGAAAATTTGAACAGACCAAATACTAGCAATGAAATCAGTAATCAAAAAACTCCCAATAAAAATACTGGATCAGATGGCTTCACAGGTGAATTCTAGCACACATTTAAAGAAGAGTTAATACCTATTCTTCTCAAACTATTCCAAAAAAATAGAAGAGGATGGAAAGCTTCCCAATCACTCTAGGAGGCCAACACTACCCTGATACCAAAGCCAGATAAAGACACTACAAAAAAGAAAACTACAAGCCAATACCTGTAATGAACACAAATGCAAAAACCCTCAACAAAATATTGGCAAATCAAACACAACAATACATTTAAAATATCATTCACCACAGTCAAAGAGGATTTATGCCAGGGATACAAGAGTGGTTCAATATTCACAAATCAATCAACATGATGCATAACAATAAAAAGAAAAAACTTTTAAAAATATGATCATCTCAATAGATACAGAAAAAGCATTTGACAAAGTACAAATCCATTCATGATGAAAACCTTCAACAAAGAAGGCTAGAGCCAACATACCTCAACATGATAAAGGTCATATATGAAAAGCCCACAGCTAATATCATCCTCAATAGTGAAAAACTAAGAGCTTTTCCTCTAAGATCAAAAACAAGACATGGATGTCCACTCTCTCCACTTCTATTCAACATAGCACAGGATGTCCAAGCCACAGCAATCAGATGACATAAAGAAATAAAAGGCACCCAAATTAGTAAGGGAAAAATAAAACTTTCACTCTTTGCAGATGACATGATAGTCTACAGACTCCACCAAAAAACTACTAGAACTCATAAATGAATTCAGTAATGTTGCAGGATACAAAATTAATATACAGAAATCTGTTGCATTTCTTTACACTAATAATGAAACAGCAGAAATGAAATTAAGAAAAAAAAATCCCACTTATAATTGCACCAAAATAATGAAATACCAATGAATAAACTTAAGCATGGAGGTGAAAGACCTGTACACTGAAAATTATAAGACACTGCTGAAAGAAACTGAAGATCACAAAAACAAATGGAAAGATTTTCCATGCTCATGGATTGGAACATTCAGTATTGTTAAAATGTCCATACTACCCAAAGCAATCTACAGGTTTAATGCAATTCTTATCAAAATACCAACATTTTTCACAGACCTAGAACAGAGCACTACAATCTGTTAAACCATAAAAGACTCTCAATAGCCAAAGCAATTTTAAGGAAGAACAACAAAACTAAAGCTATCACAATCCAAGATTTCCAGATATACTACAATGTTGTAGTTATCAAAACAGTATGATACTGGCACAAAAACAGACACATAGATTAATGGAACAGAATAGAGAGCCCAGGAAAAACCCATGTATATATGGTCAATTTATCTACAACAATAGAGGCAAGAATTACAATGAGACAAAGATAGTCTCTTCAGCAAATGGTGCTGGAAAAACTGGTCAGCTATATGCAAAAAACAAAAATGAAACTGAACCACTTTCTTACACCATCCACAAAAGTACACTCAAAATGGATTAAAGACCTAACTGTGATATCTGAATTCATAAAACTCCTAGAAAAAAACATATGCAGCAACTTCTTTGACACTGCCCATAGAAACATTTTTATATAAATGTCTTCTCAGGCAAAGGAAACAAAAGCAAAATTAAATTATTGGGACTATATTAAAATAGGAAACCTCTGCAGGGGCACCTAGGTGGCTCAGTCGGTTCAGCACCTGATTCTTGATTTTGGCTCAGGTCATGATCCCAGGGTCATGGGATAGAACCCTACATTGGGCTCTGCACAAGTGTGGAGCTTTGTTGGAATTCTCTCTTTCCACGTGCCCCTCTCCCCTGCTCACTCTCTCTTTCTAAAATTGTGGTTTATATGCATAATGGAATACTACATAGCAATGAGAAAGAATGAAATATGGCGTTTTGTAGCAACGTGGATGGAAATGGAGAGTGCTATGCTAAGTGAAATAAGCCATACAGAGAAAGAAAGATACCATATGGTTTCACTCTTATGTGGATCCTGAGAAACTTAACAGAAACACATCGGGGAGGGGAAGGAAAAAAAAAAAGAGGTTAGAGTGGAAGAGAGCCAAAGCATAAGAGACTCTTAAAAACTGAGAACAGGGGCGCCTGGGTGGCGCGTCGGTTAAGCGTCCGACTTCAGCCAGGTCACGATCTCGCGGCTCCGTGAGTTCGAGCCCCGCGTCGGGCTCTGGGCTGACGGCTCAGAGCCTGGAGCCTGATTCCGATTCTGTGTCTCCCTCTCTCTCTGCCCCTCCCCCGTTCATGCTCTGTCTCTCTCTGTCCCAAAAAATAAATAAACGTTGAAAAAAAAATTTAAAAAAAAACAACTGAGAACAAACTGAGGGTTGATGGGGGGTGGGAGGGAGGGAGGGTGGGTGATGGGTATTGAGGAGGGCACTTTTTGGGATGAGCACTGGGTGTTGTATGGAAAACAATTTGACAATAAACTTCATACATTGAAAAAAAAAGACTAAGAGAAATATCAACAAAAGGCAACCCATTAACATTTTGGTATGTGTCTCATTTTTTTCCACATACTTTAAATCATTATTTGCATTTTTTCACTTAATATATACAAGTTTGCATGGAATAAAAACTCTTCACACACAATTTAAAGGTAAATGTATATTCTATAGATTAAGTGTATCATTTT
>NW_024412395.1:60607415-60617963 GCF_014898765.1 Herpailurus yagouaroundi | reverse complement strand
CATCAACCCTCAGTTTGTTCTCAGTTCTCAACAGTCTCTTATGCTTTGGCTCTCTCCCACTCTAACCTCTTTTTTTTTTTTTTTTTTCCTTCCCCTCCCCCATGGGTTCCTGTTAAGTTTCTCAGGATCCACATAAGAGTGAAACCATATGGTATCTGTCTTTCTCTGTATGGCTTATTTCACTTAGCCTCACACTCTCCAGTTCCATCCACGTTGCTACAAAAGGCCATATTTCATTTTTTCTCATTGCCACGTAGTATTCCATTGTGTATATAAACCACAATTTCTTTATCCATTCATCAGTTGATGGACATTTAGGCTCTTTCCATAATTTGGCTATTGTTGAGAGTGCTGCTATGAACATTGGGGTACAAGTGCCCCTATGCATCAGTACTCCTGTGTCCCTTGGATAAATTCCTAGCAGTGCTATTGCTGGGTCATAGGGTAGGTCTATTTTTAATTTTCTGAGGAACCTCCACACTGCTTTCCAGAGCGGCTGCACCAATTTGCATTCCCACCAACAGTGCAAGAGGGTTCCCGTTTCTCCACATCCTCTCCAGCATCTATAGTCTCCTGATTTGTTCATTTTGGCCACTCTGACTGGCGTGAGGTGATACCTGAGTGTGGTTTTGATTTGTCTTTCCCTGATAAGGAGCGACGCTGAACATCTTTTCATGTGCCTGTTCGCCATCCGGATGTCTTCTTTAGAGAAGTGTCTATTCATGTTTTCTGCCCATTTCTTCACTGGGTTATTTGCTTTTCGGGTGTGGAGTTTGGTGAGCTCTTTATAGATTTTGGATACTAGCCCTTTGTCCGATATGTCATTTGCAAATATCTTTTCCCATTCCGTTGGTTGCCTTTTCGTTTTGTTGGTTGTTTCCTTTGCTGTGCAGAAGCTTTTTATCTTCATAAGGTCCCAGTAATTCACTTTTGCTTTTAATTTCCTTGCCTTTGGGGATGTGTCGAGTAAGAGATTGCTACGGCTGAGGTCAGAGAGGTCTTTTCCTGCTTTCTCCTCTAGGGTTTTGATGGTTTCCTGTCTCACATTCAGGTCCTTGATCCATTTTGAGTTTATTTTTGTGAATGGTGTGAGAAAGTGGTCTAGTTTCAACCTTCTGCATGTTGCTGTCCAGTTCTCCCAGCACCATTTGTTAAAGAGACTGTCTTTTTTCCATTGGATGTTCTTTCCTGCTTTGTCAAAGATGAGTTGGCCATACGTTTGTGGGTCTAGTTCTGGGGTTTCTATTCTACTCCATTGGTCTATGTGTCTGTTTTTGTGCCAATACCATGCTGTCTTGATGATGACAGCTTTGTAGTAGAGGCTAAAGTCCGGGATTGTGATGCCTCCTGCTTTGGTCTTCTTCAAAATTACTTTGGCTATTCGGGGCCTTTTGTGGTTCCATATGAATTTTAGGATTGCTTGTTCTAGTTTCGAGAAGAATGCTGGTGCAATTTTGATTGGGATTGCATTGAATGTGTAGATAGCTTTGGGTAGTATTGACATTTTGACGATATTTATTCTTCCAATCCATGAGCAGGGAATGTCTTTCCATTTCTTTAAATCTTCTTCTATTACCTTCATAAGCTTTCGATAGTTTTCAGCATACAGATCCTTTACATCTTTGGTTAGATTTATTCCTAGGTATTTTATGTTTCTTGGTGCAATTGTGAATGGGATCAGTTTCTTTATTTGTCTTTCTGTTGCTTCATTGTTAGTGTATAAGAATGCAACTGATTTCTGTACATTGATTTTGTATCCTGCAACTTTGCTGAATTCATGTATCAGTCCTAGCAGACTTTTGGTGGAGTCTGTCGGATTTTCCATGTATAATAGCATGTCATCTGCAAAAAGCGAAAGTTTGACTTCATCTTTGCCAATTTTGATGCCTTTGATTTCCTTTTGTTGTCTGATTGCTGATGCTAGAACTTCCAGCACTATGTTAAACAACAGCGGTGAGAGTGGGCATCCCTGTCGTGTTCCTGATCTCAGGGAAAAAGCTCTCAGTTTTTCCCCGTTGAGGATGATGTTAGCTGTGGGCTTTTCATAAATGGCTTTTATGATGTGTAAGTATGTTCCTTCTATCCCGACTTTCTCAAGGGTTTTTATTAAGAAAGGGTGCTGGATTTTGTCAAAGGCCTTTTCTGCATCGATTGACAGGATCATATGGTTTTTCTCTTTTTTTTTGTTAATGTGATGTATCACGTTGATTGATTTGCGAATGTTGAACCAGCCCTGCATCCCAGGAATGAATCCCACTTGATCATGGTGAATCATTCTTTCTATATGCCGTTGAATTCGATTTGCTAGTATCTTATTGAGAATTTTGGCATCCGTATTCATCAGGGATATTGGCCTGTAGTTCTCTTTTTTTGCTGGGTCTCTGTCTGGTTTAGGAATCAAAGTAATACTGGCTTCATAGAATGAGTCTGGAAGTTTTCCTTCCCTTTCTATTTCTTAGAATAGCTTGAGAAGGATAGGTATTATCTCTGCTTTAAACGTCTGGTAGAACTCCCCTGGGAAGCCATCTGGTCCTGGACTCTTATTTGTTGGGAGATTTTTGATAACCGATTCAATTTCTTCGCTGGTGATGGGTCTGTTCAAGCTTTCTATTTCCTCCTGATTGAGTTTTGGAAGAGTGTGGGTGTTCAGGAATTTGTCCATTTCTTCCAGGTTGTCCAATTTGTTGGCATATAGTTTTTCATAGTATTCCCTGATAATTGTTTGTATCTCTGAGGGATTGGTTGTAATAATTCCATTTTCATTCATGATTTTATCTATTTGGGTCATCTCCCTTTTCTTTTTGAGAAGCCTGGCTAGAGGTTTGTCAATTTTGTTTATTTTTTCAAAAAACCAACTCTTGGTTTCGTTGATCTGCTCTACAGTTTTTTTAGATTCTATATTGTTTATTTCTGCTCTGATCTTTATTATTTCTCTTCTTCTGCTGGGTTGAGGCTGCCTTTGCTGTTCTGCTTCTATTTCCTTTAGGTGTGCTGTTAGATTTTGTATTTGGGATTTTTCTTGTTTCTTGAGATAGGCCTGGATTGCAACGTATTTTCCTCTCAGGACTGCCTTCGCTGCGTCCCAAAGCGTTTGGATTGTTGTATTTTCATTTTCGTTTGTTTCCATATATTTTTTAATTTCTTCTCGAATTGCCTGGTTGACCCACTCATTCGTTAGTAGGGTGTTCTTTAACCTCCATGCTTTGGGAGGTTTTCCAGACTTTTTTCTGTGGTTGATTTCAAGCTTCATAGCATTGTGGTCTGAAAGTATGCATGGTATGATTTCAATTCTTGTAAACTTATGAAGGGCTGTTTTGTGACCCAGTATATGATCTATCTTGGAGAATGTTCCATGTGCACTCGAGAAGAAAGTATATTCTGTTGCTTTGGGATGCAGAGTTCTAAATATATCTGTCAAGTCCATCTGATCCAATGTCTCATTCAGGGCCCTTGTTTCTTTATTGACCGTGTGTCTAGATGATCTATCCATTTCTGTAAGTGGGGTGTTAAAGTCCCCTGCAATTACCACATTCTTCTCATTAAGGTTGCTTATGTTTATGAGTAATTGTTTTATATATTTGGGCGCTCCGGTATTCGGCGCATAGACATTTATAATTGTTAGCTCTTCCTGATGGATAGACCCTGTCACTATTATATAATGTCCTTCTTCATCTCTTGTTACAGCCTTTAATTGAAAGTCTAGTTTGTCTGATATAAGTATGGCTACTCCAGCTTTCTTTTGGCTTCCAGTAGCATGATAAATAGTTCTCCATCCCCTCACTCTCAATCTAAAGGTGTCCTCAGGTCTAAAATGAGTCTCTTGTAGACAGCAAATAGATGGGTCTTGTTTTTTTATCCATTCTGATACCCTATGTCTTTTGGTTGGCGCATTTAATCCATTTACATTCAGTGTTATTATAGAAAGATATGGGTTTAGAGTCATTGTGATGTCTGTATGTTTTATGCTTGTAGTGATGTCTCTGGTACTTTGTCTCACAGGGTCCCCCTTAGGATCTCTTGTAGGGCTGGTTTAGTGGTGACAAATTCCTTCAGTTTTTGTTTGTTTAGGAAGACCTTTATCTCTCCTTCTATTCTAAATGATAGACTTGCTGGATAAAGGATTCTCGGCTGCATATTTTTTCTGTCTAGCACACTGAAAATCTCGTGCCAATTCTTTCTGGCCTGTCAAGTTTCAAAAGAGAGATCAGTCACGAGTCTTATAGGTCTCCCTTTATATGTGAGGGCACGTTTACCCCTTGCTGCTTTCAGAATTTTCTCTTTATCCTTGTATTTTGCCAGTTTCACTATGATATGTCGTGCAGAAGATCGATTCAAGTTACGTCTGAAGGGAGTTCTCTGTGCCTCTTGGATTTCAATGCCTTTTTCCTTCCCCACTTCAGGGAAGTTCTCAGCTATTATTTCTTCAAGTACCCCTTTCCCTCTCTCTTCCTCCTCTGGGATACCAATTATGCGTAGATTATTTCTTTTTAGTGTATCACTTAGTTCTCTAATTTTCCCCTCATACTCCTGGATTTTTTTATCTCTCTTTTTCTCAGCTTCCTCTTTTTCCATAACTTTATCTTCTAGTTCACCTATTCTCTCCTCTGCCTCTTCAATCCGAGCCGTGGTGGTTTCCATCTTGTTATGCATTTCGTTTAAAGCGTTTTTCAGCTCCTCGTGACTGTTCCTTAGTCCCTTGATCTCTGTAGCAAGAGATTCTCTGCTGTCAGCTATACTGTTTTCAAGCCCAGCGATTAATTTTATGACTATTATTCTAAATTCACTTTCTGTTATATTATTTAAATCCTTCTTGATCAGCTCATTAGCTGTTGTTATTTCCTGGAGATTCTTCTGAGGGGAATTCTTCCGCTTGGTCATTTTGGATAGTCCCTGGCGTGGTGAGGACCTGCAGGGCACTTCCCCTGTGCTGTGGTGTATAACTGGAGTTGGTGGGCGGAGCCACAGTGAGACCTGATGTCTGCCCCCAGCCCACCGCTGGGGCCACAGTCAGACTGGTGTGTGCCTTCTCTTCCCCTCTCCTAGGGGCAGGATTCACTGTGGGGTGGGGTGGCCTGTCTGGGCTACTTGCACACTGCCAGGCTTGTGATGCTGGGGATCTGGCGTTTTAGCTGGGGTGGGTAGGCTAGGTGCACAGGGGCAGGAGGGGCAGGCTTAGCTTGCTTCTCCTCAGGTGATCCACTTCAGGAGGGGCCCTGTGGCAGCAGCAGGGAGTCAGATCCGCTGCCGGAGGTTTGGCTCCGCAGAAGCGCAGAGTTGGGTGTTTGCGCGGAGGGAGCAAGTTCCCTGGCAGGAACTGGTTCTCTTTGGGATTATGGCTGGGGGATGGGCGGGGGAGATGGCGCTGGCGAGCGCCTTTGTTCCCCACCAAACTGAGCTCTGTCGTCCGGGGGCTCAGCAGTTCTCCCTCCTTTTGTCCTCCAGCCTTCCTGCTTTCTGAGCAGAGCTGTTAACTTATGACCTCCCAGCCGCTAAGTCGCGCTTGCTGTCGGAACACAGTCCGTCAGGCCCCTCCACTTTTGCAAGCCAGACTCGGGGGCTCTGCTTGGCCGGTGAGCCGCCCCTCCACCCCGGCTCCCTCCCGCCAGTCCGTGGAGCAAGCACCGCCTCGCTGCCCTTCCTACCCTCTTCCGTGGGCCTCTCGTCTGCGCTTGGCTCCGGCGACTCCGTTCTGCTAATCCTCTGGTGGTTTTCTGGGTTATTTAGGCAGGTGTAGGTGGAATCTAAGTGATCAGCAGGACGCGCGGTGAGCCCAGCATCCTCCTACACCGCCATCTTCTGAACTCGTGGATTGTGTTTTAATTACACCTTTTAGGAAAATTTCCTCTGGGTTTGAAAGATACATGCTCCATTTATCTTATGGAGGTTACCCTAAATTTTTTGAACATACGCAAGATCAGTGCATAAGCTTATGGTGTTCTCACAAGGTGTAAAATCAATTTAAAGAAAAATGTGAGCACTTTTTCTTTTTTGTTTTCTGTCCTACTTCCTATTACTAATGTTAAGATCATCTGGTATTATAGATCAGGTTGTCAGTAATTCTATTTGTGTTATTCTGCAAGAATTATTTTGGCTACATTAAGTACATATGTTCTAAGTAATTTAGAAAAATAGATAAAATGGACAGGCAGCCTGAATTCCAAAGCAGAGTTCTCAGAACTCTTTTCTGAGCTTGAGGTGCCTTTGTGAATGAATGTTGCTCATGGTAGAGGGCCTGATGGAGAAAGCTAGAACTTTGCCTCCCTCCGCCCATTGTCTATACTTAGTGCCTCATTGCTTCAGCCTCCTGTTTTCCTCTTAAATATCTTGGGGGAGAATGTTCTGTTTGGTAGAGCATGCAGTCTCCCAATCACATTTGTAATTGCCAATAGCCCTCATATCTCTATATCCACTGCTAGGTTTGCTTTATTTCATAGAGAGAACTTTTAGAGAGAAATGTTGTTCTTTATAAACATTTGATCTAAAGTAGAAAACTATACCATAAATAGAAACTAAAACTCATTTTAGTAACAACGTGATAAGAGCTCAATTCATTTATGCCTGTGTCTTCAGTGTTATCTAAGAAAACTTCTTAAAATATATCCATCTCAGTTTTCTTACAGGTAAAATAGGAAAAAAAAAAAGAGAAACTCTACCTTCAAGGTTGTTATGAAGATTAGCAATAATGTTAAGTACAAAGCAAGACACAGAGTAGACGTTTACGAATGTGGTAGTTTTCACTATATACCTTATTCTAGTACCATTCCCCACCCCCTCCCCCATGCCGTGAAGCTCTTAGGTTATCTCCTGTCCATTCTGATAACTTTTTAGAGCCCATCTGTTGAGGGAATGCTGGCCTATGTTGTTTGTGTATATATATAATTCTTAATCTGTTGCCTAGAGATAAGCTGCTCTTCTCTAGTGTGAGAATTTAAAGATTATGGAATCATGAGAGGGGCTATGAATTCAAGAGAATGGCAGCAAAATATCAGAGGTTTATCTTCTTTTCTTATATTTTCCCATGTTTAGTCATTTTAAATGCCATCTTCATGATCTTTGCTTTCTACACATGTCGTATTATTATGTAATATTTCTTTAAATTGACCTTAATTCAACTCACTTATTTTATATTGCCTTGTATTAACCAATAATATCCCTGAAAAAATAGGTATGGCCAGTTATGTGTGCTATTTATTTTATTGGTTATTATATATATAAACTATAATTGTTAATATAAAATTATTCTTTAGTGTGTCACCTAAAATGATATTATTACATCATATTTTATCAGTGCTAGGCTTTGGGAAACTCTGTCCTAATGAGTGTATTCTCACCCTCTCCCAATTTTGTTATAAGCTTGAGTATCCAACTAGGCAACTAGCTAACTTCTTCTTCCCTTCTTTCTCATTTCCTGTGTATCCTACCACCCATTTATCCTTTCATTTACAACTTAGTGCCCTGGGCTATACTTGGTACGTTGTAGGTACTCAATGGGTATAATTTTTGAATAATGAATTTGAGGCTTTTCAAAAATGACTTGAGGTATCTAGTTTTATTTATTTGTCTTTTCCATTTTTATTTACATTTTATCCAGTGTTTAAAAATAAGGCAAACAAGTAAAGATCACGATTGTGCCATGTATATGGTATACTTAGTTTATCTGAAAATAATAATAAAATTCCCAGATAGGGCAAAATACAACCATATTATTATTATTATTATTATTATTATTATTATTATTTTTAGCTGAGAATATTGAGACTCAATGGCCTGAAGTAATTTACCAGATCTCAGAGTGAATTAGTCCTAGGACTTGATTTTGAACCCAGGATACTTGGCTATTAGGTCAATCCCAGAACACTTGAGGTATTTTCCAACCACCAGCTTGGAGATCAGGGAGACAGGGTTTTATTACCTGTTGTCTATTGCATATAGTCCCTCTTACTTTCTCTCTCCATCACAATTGCCCCGTCACATATTCACGCACATACCAGTATTCTGTTTTCTCTGTTGCTCTTGGGAATTGAGCTAAAAGCTATGTTTGTAATTACACTGTAATTTGGAAGAGGTGGAAAGTATACTATGCCTTATTTTTCTAATTTAGGGTAGAATTACATTTGAATAATTTGCAGTTCAGTAGCAAGGTCATATAGTTTGTACTTGTATAATTCGTGTTACAGAAATGTACTTTGTAAACACAGCATACTTCGTCTATATAGAATATAGTGGTCAAGTTTGGGTTTTATATAATCAAATAAGGGTTGCATTAAGACCTCCCGAAAAAAAAATATGTCATTGACTTTGTATTCTAAAGCTCTTTTATATGAGATGATTTATATCTGGCAAAAGATGTGAGGTTCTGATTGAAAAGCAATCAGATGAGAGCTGTATGTACTTAGTAATACTGTGTAATCTGATAAGCTGTTCCTAGCTTACTCCCACTAAGCACGGTAGACAGGAATACAGTTTTCCTAGGAAGAGATGGGCTGTAATTTATTCTAATGCCAAGGGCAAATTTATGCTGCAGTTTCCAGTATAGAGAACCTAACAAAAAGGAACCATCTTTTTAAAAATATGCAAAAAAATTCTTCATTCCTTTTATTGATTAACCTGGTGTGTGTGTGTGTGTGTTTTAAATTTTTTCACAAAGATCTCCAACCATTGGAATAGTACTCTGTGTAAATTATGACTAAAGGCTTTTCTCCAGAAAATTTATGGCAGGTGAACAAAATAAATTATTTCTGAAAGTAAGAATTAGAGCTACCCTTCTGCAAAACAGAAACTTTTCTTTTATATCCAGTTCCTCATTTTATTGCCTTTGTTGCAGGCATAGGCATGGATTTTCCCCCTCTGTGTCTCCATCTCTCTTACACACACATGCACTTATGTGTGCATACACCCTTCTCCTAACCTCCCCCCTCGGCCCCCTTCTTTATGGTTTATTGAGCCTGGGTCCTTGTTTTAGGACCCTCTGGCCTGGGACCTGCCATTTGTGACCCATACAGGTCAGTGGTAACCTTTGACTACCCGGATTTTATGTTTCTAGGCTCTCTTTCTCTGTAGCTGTTTTTCTTCGGTCAACATATCCTGTAATAATAGGTCTGTTTTGTAATTCAGCTCTTAGAGTAGGAGCTCTTGCTTTCTTCAGTGGCAGTTAGTTGATCTTTTAAAATCATTATGCCATGCTAAGAGTAAAAAGTGAGAAGATTATATATTATTTTTTGTAGCATGTGAATTTTCATACATGAGTTTATAATGTAACTTCCAGAAACAGAACATGGTAGGCAGAAAGAGAGACTGGAGGAAGAGGTTGCTTTGGACGTTTGTGCGGTCTGATGATAACCGTCAAGGACTTGTTATGTAGTGCCTCTGGTGAATGTGGCTGTGTTGCATTGATTACATTAAAATTTCCCTAAGATACTGGGTCAGATATTATGTCATTTAGAGGGGAAGTCTCCTCTTCATTCCTTTCCGTTTCCTTCCCTTTTTCCAATCCACAGTTTTATGAACTATATCACAGATTAAGTTTTCATTGTTTCACTCTGGCTGTGGATCAGGCTTTTGAAATTCTGACCAATTTTCCAACCTTGTTTTCTCCAATTTTCATCTTCATCCTTAGCTCTTCTCTGATATTTATTCAACTTCAATTTAAATCTATCATTTTAAAGGTATAAAATGTTCACAGTAATCTATTACAGTCTGTAATGGAATTAATATAGATTGCAAGTGTGGATAATTCCAGTAAAGAAATACCTTTAATTATTCCACCCCCCCATAAATTTAGATAATTTCCTTAATGCTCCACTTCAATTTTGGTTGTAAGGGAAACATCATGTACAAAGTCTGAGAATTTAAGAGGCTATATGAGCACTGTTGTGCCTGATTTATTTGTGAATATACCAATTTCAGGTTCAAGAAAACAATATTTTTAATTAACAAAAACAGTTGCTATAACTTAAATGAATTCTTGTAAGATGTTCATCATAATATTGTCTAAAAGAATATTTAATATATTATAGTTAGTAATAAATATAAAATAATATTATTTAAAATACCAAAACTTTGGGGCGCCTGGGTGGCGCAGTCAGTTAAGCGTCCGACTTCAGCCAGGTCACGATCTCGCGGTCCGGGAGTTCGAGCCCCGCGTCAGGCTCTGGGCTGATGCCTCAGAGCCTGGAGCCTGTTTCCGATTCTGTGTCTCCCTCTCTCTCTGCCCCTCGCCCGTTCATGCTCTGTCTCTCTCTGTCCCAAAAATAAATAAACGTTGAAAAAAAAATTTTTTAAAAATAAATAAAATACCAAAACTTTGGAAGCATCTCACATACTTAATATGAATGGGAGTTAAAGAAAATGATACACGGGAAAATAGTCTGGAAGATGGCGGCGTAGGAGGACGCTGGGCTCACCGCGCATCCTGCTGATCACTTAGATTCCACGTACACCTGCCAAAATAACCCAGAAAACGGCCAGAGGATTAGCATAACGGAGTCCCCAGAGCCAAGCGCAGACGAGAGGCCCACGGAAGAGGGTAGGAAGGGCGGCGAGGCGGTG
>NW_024412395.1:60602064-60602415 GCF_014898765.1 Herpailurus yagouaroundi | reverse complement strand
ATAGCAGCACTCTCAACAATAGCCAAATTATGGAAAGAGCCTAAATGTCCATCAACTGATGAATGGATAAAGAAATTGTGGTTTATATACACAATGGAGTACTATGTGGCAATGAGAAAGAATGAAATATGGCCCTTTGTAGCAACGTGGATGGAACTGGAGAGTGTGATGCTAAGTGAAATAAGCCATACAGAGAAAGACAGATACCATATAGTTTCACTCTTATGTGGATCCTGAGAAACTTAACAGGAACCCATGGGGGAGGGGAAGGAAAAAAAAAAAGAGGTTAGAGTGGGAGAGAGCCAAAGCATAAGAGACTGTTGAGAACTGAGAACAAACTGAGGGTTGATG